>NW_026057577.1:78665905-78896833 GCF_023721935.1 Panthera uncia | reverse complement strand
ATATATATATATATATATATATATATATATATATGCATGCAACGGAGTATTACTTGGCAATCAAAAAAGAATGAAATCTTGCCATTTGCAACTATGTGGATGGAACTGGAGGGTATTATGCTAAGTGAAATTAGAGAGACAAAAATCATGACTTCACTCATATGAGGACTTTAAGAGACAAAACAGATGAACATAAGGGAAGGAAAACAAAAATAATATAAACACAGGGAGGGGGACAAAACAGAAGAGATTCATAAATATGTAGAACAAACTGAGGGTTACTGGAGGGGTTGTGGGAGGGGGGATGGGCTAAATGGGTAAGGGGCATTAAGGAATCTACTCCAGAAATCATTGTTGCACTATATGCTAACTTGGATATAAATTATAAATAAATGAATACATACATACATACATACATACATACATAAATACATAAATAAAATTTCCTTAAAAAAATAATACACATTGATCCTTGAATAACATGGATTTGAAGTGCACAGATCCACTTACATGAGGATTTTTTTATATTTTTTTAATGCTTTTATTTAATTTTGAGAGAGAGAGAGCACAAGTTGGGGAGGAGCAGAGAGAGAGGTAGCACAGAACCTGAAGCAGGCTCCAGGCTCTCAGCTGTCAGCGCAGAGCCCAACGCGGGGCTCGAACCCACAAACCAGGAGATCATGACCTGAGCCAAAGTAGGACGCTTAACTGACTGAGCCATCCAGGCACCCCTATTGGAAGGTTTTTAACCATGAAAAAACTCAGAGACAAACCGTGTAGCCTAGAAATATTTTTAAAATTAAGAAAAAGTTAGGTATATCATATATGCATAAGATACAATGTAGATACTATGCTATTTTATCATTTACTACCATAAAATATACACAAATTTATTACAAAAAGTTAAAATTTATCAAATTATGCACACAAACATTTACAGACCATATATGGTGCCATTCACAGTTGAGAGAAATGTAAACAAATATAAAGATGAATAATTAAATCAAGATGCATAAGATTAACTATAGTACATATAGTACATACTGTACTACTTAATAATTTCATAGTCACTTCCTGTTGCTATTGTAGGGAGCTCAAGTGTTGCCAGTATCTGCCTGAAATGCTGTGTGACACTAATCATCTCTGCATGAGGAGCTCATCTCTCCAGTAAACTGCACATGGCAGTAAAAAGTGCTCTCTCCTGGTTCTTGCTATTAACAGTTAAGTTTTGGGGTAGTCAAAGTTACACATGGATTTTCAACTGCACTGGAAATGGGGGGGGGATTGGGATGGAAGCGAGGGTGTGGCACTCCTACCCCCTGCATTGTTCAAGGATCAACTCTACATACTTTGTATCACAAGATGTCTTATACATATAGTTCATATCCAAAAACTTGCCCACATAAACTTAAGAGCAAGTTGACATTATGAAAATAAAATTCATGTTCAGGTTATTCCCAAGATATAACCAAATATATTTTAACACACTGAGCAACTTAAGATTGTTTTTAGTTAACCATCTTTTAAATATTTAAATTAAACCTTTCTGCCCATTCATTCCTTTGTTTTATTAAAGGCATTGTGAGGATATTTATTGGGTAGCAATGATGAAAATATCTCCTCTCTCTCCTTGCCTGTCATCACTCATACTTTCAGTATTTGGAACATTAAGTTTTCAATTATAAGTTCAGCTTTCTATCAGACGCAGGAACCAATTTTGTACCATAAACTCATAGCCCCAAGTTTATCATCAAGTCAGCCTATATATGGCTCTTCATAGTAGAACCTAGACTCTTCTCACCTGAACATCTACTTGGTTTCTTGAATTCCAAATATAATAACTGGTTCCTTACCTTTGGTTCAGATATATAAGGTACGGTCTTAATTCCCTTCCAGAAACCTTTTGCCCTGATCTGTCAACCTTACTAGTTAAGATTTTTGCTTTGTCTAAAACTCAGTTTCATGCCTTTATTTGTCTACTACTTCGTATGTTCAGAACTGTAGAGACTTCTCTTCTCCTGCCCCTACTTATCCTACGTGACATATCTGTTCCTAACTAAGCCTCTGTTATGATAAGTTGCAGGATACAGTTCAGATGTTAGCATAAGTCATGGATATGCAAAGTGCCATGGCTAAGGAAACAACACATGTATTAATATGGGGTTTGTTCAAACTTAGGCTGTCAGAAATAAATGCTAAAGTAAAATGCTTGCTTATGAACATCCATAATATTAAAATAATGAAAATGGCTTTGAATTTCCTCAAATTTTCAAGATACCAACTTTCACATAAACTAGCCCAAATTATAGTTAATATTTAATGATCCTGAATGCATGTGATCTTTATTTAATTCATCTAAGGAAACCAATGAAATTGGTGATGACACCAATAGAATATTATTTGTTGATATTCCCCTCCACTAATAGCTATTACCTATCCCACTCAGCTTCAAGTCCCATTTATGTTCCCAGAGTGATATTCAAAATGTTCTAAAATAGCATGGCCACTAAGCAACTAAAATGAAAGCTGACCATAACTTTGGGATACAATAAAATTTTTTCCCTCCTCATACCATTCTCCAATTGGGTGTTCTATGGATATCCTTCCTGTGATTCACAAAGTCACACTTCTCCTTGTAGTGGTTTCTCTTCTTCAACTGCTCTTAACACCCTGGCCTGGAGGTAATGCACATCACTCCACACATATTCCATAAGCAAAGATGAGTAATAGGCCCTACCAAAATGCGAGAGGCCTAAGAGGTAAAGCCTAGAAGCATATTCAGTGAGTACAAACCAGTCTCCACCACACATATAATATATTAGAAAGTAAAAAGTGCCATGGGGAAAAAGTGAGTAAAAGTAAGAAATGTTTTGAGCATTGGGAACACGGTCACAAATTTAAACAACTTGCTCAGAGCAAGCTTCATTGAACCAGTTACAATAGAGCAAAGGCTTGAAGGAAAATATGGGCAGATCCACACATGTATCTGTGGAAAGGGCATTTCAAGAAAGGCAGTCTGTTCAAAGGCCATGATGTGGGATAGTACTGGGAGGTTCAAGGAAAAGTGAGAAGGCTGTAATGGTCACAGCAGAATATTGCAGGGGAGGCCTGAGAACTGGCAGGGTGGGGCGGTGGGGGCGGGCAACAAATTTTTATAAGCTGGTATAGGCTGAATGTTTAGTGTCCCTCCCCCCCCCCAAAAAAAAAAAAAATACTGAAGCCCAACTCCCAATGTGATGGTATTTAAAGATGGGGTCTTTGGGAGGTGACTAGGTTTAGATGAGATCATGAAGGTGGAGCTGCCATGATGGAATTAGTGCTCTTCTAGGAAAAGGAAGACACGTTTCTTCTCTCTGCCATGTGAGGATAACAAGAAGGTAGGATCTGTAAGCCAGAAAGAGGGCCCTCATTAAGATTTGAATCTGTTGGTACCTTCATCTTATACTTTCCAGATTCCAGGACTGTGAGAAATCAATGTCTCTTATTTAAGTTACTCAGTCTACAGTAGTTTGTTGTAATCAACCAAGCTGACTAATACATAATATACTGTAGGGCCTTTTGCTTTGACTCTGAAGAAAACAGAGGGACCTTGGTGGAATGTGAGTTGAAGAGTGATGTGATGTAGGTTACATCTAGCAAGACAGTTCAGAATGTCATTTGAGAATACACTGGAACGGGGCAAGTATGGAACATGGAGACAAGTTAGGAAACTATTACAACAATCCCAATGAGGGATGTTGGTAGGCGGACCCAGTTAGTAAAAAGGAGATTGTAAGCAGAGGCAAAATTCTGGATTTATTTTGAAGGTGGAGTCAATGTATATTCTAACAGATTGATATAAGCTGTCAGAACGGAACAATTAAAAAGTGGAGGTCATCATTAACTGATATGGGGAAGACTGTGAATGAAGCAAATTTTGGGGAGGACAAGAGTAGAAATCCTATTGTGGACATATTAATTTTGAAATATGTATTAGACGTCTAAATGGGACTATAAAATAGTCAGCTGGATATATGATTCTGGAATGAGAGTCTAGGTCAAAAGATATAAATCTGGCAATTGTAAACACATAGATGAAATTTAAGCCATGAGCCAGATGACATCACCAACATAGTAAGGAGAGACAGAGAAAAGGTCCAAGGTCTGAGGCCTGAGCCAAAGTAGCATAAAAGGTCAGAACAGATAAGACAAATCAGAAAAGAAGAGAGAAGATGCAGTAGTAATGTGGAAAGAAATCAGAGGAGTGTGGTATCCTGGGAACTAAGTGAAGGAAGAATTTTCAGAAAAAAGGAATTCTTGACTGTGTAAAAATGCTGCTAATAGGTCAAATAAGATGAGGACTGAGAATTGGATTTAGCAGCCCGAGGCTCTCTGTTGACCTTGATCAGAGAAATTTTGGTGAGATGTGGTATAGCAACAGCCTGAGATGAGTATGTGTAGAGACATATAAAGGGAGGAATCAGGGACTGGACATGCAGATAACCATTTTGAGGACTTTTACTGCAAAGAAATCTGGCTAGAGAGGAAGTTTGGCTAAGAGAGAGATTTTTATCCTAACATGAACTAATACCACATTGTTCCCAATATGTATCAACAGTAAGCTGCTTGAGACTCAAATATAATCACAGACACACTCCAATTTACACATTTCTTTAGACAACAGTAATAGTGGCATGATTCTCAGTACTATTCTTGGTCAAAATATAATTATTTTGGTTTCCCTTCAGTGATTAATGTAAAAAACATGCTTATTCAATCCTGATAACAATTTATTACTTTTTGAAAAGATTCTATCAACTAATGCCTTCTCCCAGTTCAACTTAAAGTTAGCACAATTATCACCCTGGTAAGGTACGAAAGGTGTATTTATCCTTCAGTCCCTTCCTGCCAAAATATGAAACACACTAGTGCCTTTTGCTTCAAAGCAAGAAAAGATAAATCTTCCAAAATTAGAAGAAATACACACAGCTTCAGGAGATGAATCTGAATCTGAAAACTCTGGCCACCCTTCACACATGACATCTCTCTCAAGATCAGCATCTCTACCTGCAGACTTAAGGCAACAGAGAACTAGTTGCTTTTTAGAAGATGCTCATAAATAAATAAACAAACAAACAAACAAATGAAACAAAACAAAGAGCTGCTCTACAGTCTTCCTTAAGAAGAGTTCATGTGGCAACACTGTGACACACTGTTGACAAGTTTCCATCAAATAGCACAGGGCTAAAGCTTTCTGAGACATCTGTTGGATCTAGTATAACAAAGAACTTTAGAGACTAGAAATATATGATACAATTTTAAAACAGCCCTCTAGGGGTGGCTGGGTGGCTCAGTCTCCTGAGCATCCAACTCTTAATTTTGGCTCAGGTCATGACCTCACGGCTGTGAGATGGAGCCCCATGTCAGGCTCCTCACTGGGCATAGAGCCTGCTTAAGATTCTCTCTCCCTCTGCCCCTCTCCCCTGCCCTCTCTCTCTCAAATAAAATAAAATATCCCTTTAAATAAACATTAAACACATAAACTGTTTTGGTAAGAATGGCACTTAGGTGCTACTTCATAATATTTTTTATTATTTCAGTAAGTGGTTGCAATTAAAGTTAACTATAACAGAACAGAAGGTAATTCAATGCCTTTAATTGATCAAACATTTCATCAGAGCCTGTAATATGCCATATTCTGTGCTAGGGATACCAGGATGAAAAAGGACATTTTTCATACTTTTGAAGAGCTCACATTCTAACAGAAGAGACAAAAACTTAAAACAATGCAAATATAAGGTAGAAAGTATTCTAATAAAATATTAGAGACAGGTACAAAAACATATAGAAGCCAAGAGTGATTAATTCTGCTAATGACAGTGGGGAAAACTAAAGAGAAGAGTTAATATGTGAAAGATAAAAATGTCTTTCTAGAGTTTGGAGAGGGTTGGGGGAGGCCAGAAACACAGGTCAAACAATCGAAGGCAGGGATGTCGTAGTTCATTCGAGCTGCTATAAAAAAGATAGAATAGACTGAGTGGCTCAAACAACAAACATTTATTTCTCACAGTTCTGGAGGCTGCGAAGTCCAAGACCAAGGTCCCTGCAGATTTGGCATCTGCTGAGAGCCTGCTCCCTGCTTCATTAGAGGGCTGTCTTCTTCTTGTGTCCTCAAATGGCAGAAGGGTCCAGGAAGTTGAGATCTCTTTTATAAGGGTACTAATTCCATTCATGATAGCTCCACCCTCATGACTTAATCACCCATAAAAGGCCTCATCTCCAAATACCATCACACTGCATGTTAGGATTTAACATTTAAATTTTGTGGGGACACAAATATTCAAGGGATAACAGCAAAAACAAAGGAAGTAAATACAATATGGTCTTTTCAAGATGGAAACATAGAGTCATCAAAATTCTAGTAGGCCTATTTCTCACAAACAAGGCAGTCAGAGGAAAAGATAGGCTTTTCTTTCCAGAAAGTATCTCTCACAAGAGCACCTGGAAGGCGGTTTATTACTCAAGATGAGAGGGAGCAGACATGGATGTGGCAAAGAAGACCATCACCTTATGAGGAAACTGCTTGAAGAAAGAAAGAAGGAAATTTATCATCCTTGATTTTTCTCTTTTCCTTACTATCTTCCCTAGCGTTATCTCAATTACCAGCAAGTCTTACACCTTCAAAGTACATCTTAATTCTATCACTTCTCTCCATCTTCTTGGATAGCCTACCACTTCAAGCCACCATCATCTGTCTCTTGGATTACTACAATAGCTAACCAGTCTCCCTGACTCTTCTCTTGCCCCCTGACAATCTTATGTCCCCAAAATCCAGCATTACCATTTTAAGTCATTAATTAGATTATATTGTTCCCTGACTTATAATTCTCCATCGGAATACAACTGCAATTAGAATGAAAATCAGGGGCGCCTGGGTGGCTCAGTCAGTTAAGCGTCTGACTTTAGCTCAGGTCACGATCTCACGGTCCGTGAGTTCCTGCCCCGCGTCGGGCTCTGGGCTGACGGCTCAGAGCCTGGAGCCTGCTTCCAATTCTGTGTCTCCTTCTCTCTCTGTCCCTCCCGCATTCATGCTCTCTGTCTGTCTCAAAAATAAATAAACGTTAAAAAAAATGAATGAAAATCAAAGGGTTTTATCCACCATCATCACTTATTTAAATATTTTCTTTGCCTGGAATCCTTGTTCCTATGACTTTAGACCTTAATATAGCCAGCTCTGTCACTATTCAGTTTTCAGCGCTAATGCCTCCCATGCAGGCCTTTTCTGATCACACTATTTAAAATGGCTCCTACTTTCCAAGAGAGAGACAGAGCACACATAGGGGAGGGGACAGAAAGAGAATCAGACACAGAATCTGAAGTAGGCTCCAGGTTCTGAGCTGTCAGCGTAGAACCCAATGCTGGCCTCGAACTCACAAACCGTGAGATCATGACCTGAGCCGAAATCAGAGGCGTAACCGACTGAGCCAACCAGGCACCTCAGATTTAGCATAATTCTTAAGGGCCGGAGGATTTTCAAAATGGTAAAGGCACACTGGTTTCAACAGAGTTATCAGCTAAGAAGAGTCAGTCTGTCCTTTGAAGCTTTGAAGCAGTTATGACTTTTCCTTACTAGTAATGAAAGTCCTAAATGGCATCTTCTTCCAACAGAAGGCTGTTTTCATCTGCATTGAAAACCTGTTGTTGAGAATAGCCATCTTCATTAATGATCTTAGCTAGATCTGGATAACTTGCTGCACTTCAGCATCAGCAGTTAACTGCTTCACCTTGCACTTTTATTTTATGGAGATGGTTTCTTTTCTTAAGCCTCATGAGTCAACCTCTGCTACTTTCAAACTTTTCTTTTGCAGCTTCCTCACCTCTCAGCCTTGATAGAAGTGAAGTGAGCTAGGGCCTTGCTCTGGATTAGGCTTTGTCTTATGGGAATGTTATGGCTGGTTTCATCTAGCCAGACCACTCAAAGAACTTTTCCTTTGCATTCACTGTTTGGCTAACTGTTTGGCACAGATGCCTAGCTTTCAGCCTGCCTCAGCTCTTGACATGTCGTCTTCACTAAGCTTAATAATTTCTGGCTTTTGATTTAAAGTGGCAGATGTGCAGCCCTTTCTTTCACTTGAACACTTAGAGGCCGTTGCAGGGCTACTAACTGGCCTAACTTCAATATTGTTGTGTCTCAGGGAATAGGGAGGCCTGAGGAGAAGGAGAGATGCAAGGGAAGGGCCCTGGAGTAGTCAGAACACACACAACACTTACCAATTAACTTCACCTTCTTATATGGGCACCATTTGTGGTGCTCCAAAACAATTACAATAGTAACATCAAAGATCACTAATCACAGATCGCCATAATAAACATAATAATGAAAAGTCTGAGACATTCTAAGAATGACCAAAATGCAACACAGAGACACAAAGTGAGCAAATGCTATTGAAAAAAATGGCACCATGTGGCCATCATCCAGATGGTCAACTGACACATGAAAAAATGCTCAACATCATTCATCATCAGGGAAATACAAATCAAAACCACAATGAGACACCACCTCACACCTGTCAGAATGGCTAACATTAACAACTCAGGCAACAACAGATGTTGGCGAGGATGCAGAGAAAGAGGATCTCTTTTGCACTGATAGTGGGAATGCAAGCTGGTGCAGACACTCTGGAAAACAGCATGGAGATTCCTCAAAAAATTAAAAATAGAACTACCTTATGACCCAGAAATTGCACTACTAGGTATTTATCCAACGGTTACAGGTGTGTTGTTTTGAAGGGGCACATGCACCCCCATGTTTATAGCAGCACTATCAACAATAGCCCAAGTATGGAAAGAGCCCATATATCCATCAACGGATGAATGGATAAAGAAGATGTGGTATGTGTATCTATATCTATATCTATATCTATATCTATATCTATATCTATATATCTATACATATCTATATCTATCTAGTGGAGTGTTACTAGGCAATCAAAAAGAATGAAACCTTGCCATTTGCAACTACGTGGATGGAACTAGAGGGTATTATATGAAGCGAAATTAGTCAGAGAAAGACAAACATCATATGACTTCACTCATATGAGGACTTTAAGATACAAAACAGATGAACATAAGGGAAGGAAAGGGAAGCAAAAATAATATAAAAACAGGGAGGGGGACAAAGCATAAGAGACTCTTAAATATGGAGGACAAACAGAGGGTTCCTAGAGGGGTTGTGGGAGAGGGGATGGGCTAAATGGGTATGGGGCATTAAGGAATCTACTCCTGAAATCAATTGTTGCACTATATGCTAACTAACTTGGATGTAAATTTAAAAAATAAATTAAAATTTAAAAAAAAGAAAAAAGAAAAAATGGTACCAATAGTCTTGCTCAACACAGGGTCATCACAAATTTTCCATATGTAAAAACACAGTATCTGTGAAACAGGATAAAACAAAGTACAATAAAAAGAGGTATGCTTATATGCTTTAAGACTTTTAGAGGTGGCTCAGTTGGTTGAACATCCAACTCTTGATTTCAGCTCAGGTCATGATCCCGGGGTTCTGCGATCGAGCTCCATGTCAGGCTCCCATGCTGAGCATGGAGCCTACTTAAGACTCTCTCTTTCTCTATCTCTGCTCCCCTCCCAATCCCACTCTCTCTATAATATGTATATATATTTTTTAAATTTTTTTAAAAGAATATAGGACCCATTTAAACTGGATACAAGCACAAACCCTGTTTGGAGATTTCCCCTCCCACAAATAGCTAATTCCAATGCTGAAAACATTTATATGTTCATCAGTCTTCACACATAAGTTTAGTTGTAACAAAGGCAATAAGAGTTACACGGACACTATTATTCACGGAAGTTCTAGTAAGAACCTTCTAAAAGAACTGGAAAGAAAGGGAAATTAAATTTTTGTTATGAAAAAGTTAAGATGTATAGTGATGCTGGAAATAGGGGAGTTTCAGAGGTAGAAGTGGCACTGTGATTCTGTCCAGCACATTCCATGGGAGAGGGTACCACTTCTAAGAGACACGAACAGTCACGAGAGAGGAATCCTCCACTGTGCAAGATTATGTAAGGCTTCACTGTGTGCTGAGTAAATTTTCTACTTCCCCTTATTTTCCCTCTAGGTTTCTCATGCAACCTTCTGTTTAAATTCCCTTTCCCTGGTACCCTGATGCTAGGAAAAGAGTGGAGCTAAATCAAGGCATTCTGGTCCCCCAAAAGAGTGGGCTTGTCCAAGGCCCTTGTTGACACATCATCACAGCCCAACTTCTGTCTCTGCCCAATTAGCCTCCTTCACTTCTCCTCCACAGGTGTTGATCCTAACACATTCCTATATACTAATGTCTAGTTCACAGTTTGCATGCCTGAGAACCCAATCTCCAACCTCTATCATTTTGGTTTTTATTTTATTTTTTTTTTAATCTTTATTTTTGAGAGAGAGAGAGAGAAAGAGAGAGAGTGAGGGAGAGGGATTGGGAGAGGGGCACAGAGAGAGGGAGACACAGAATCTGAAGAAGGCTCCAGGCTCTGAGCTGTCAGCACAGAGCTCGACGCAGGGCTCAAACTCACGAACCATGAGATCATGTCCTGAGCTGAAGTTGGATGCCCAACCGACTGTGCCACCCAGGAGCCCCTCTGCAACCTCTACCTTAATGCACACTAGGATCCAGGTGTTCAAAAGATGTCAGCAATCTGTCTGCTCTGCATTAAATTCATTTTTACCAAATCTCTCCTCTATGGTAGAAAGTTGATTTTAGGTCATTTTACAAAGTCTTTTTTCCCAAAATTAGTTCTGTTAAAATAAATTTGTTGAATGACTTTGTTGATGCTGCTTTTTTTGTTGAAATTTTGTAAACAGTTGCTAAAAATAAAAGTTAAGCTCATATGTCATCTGAAGAATTGATACAAGAAAGCTAAAAATGCCTAAAAGGAGGGGGAATAGGACATAAAAAAAATCATCCAAAAGAAATGAAGTTACTCTGGTTTCTCACAATACACACGTGGACATAGGAACTTGGAAATAATTTGCTAAGAGATTTGACTTTAAATGATAAAATTATTTAAAGCAGTGTTAGGAAAATTAGGATGAACAGAGGCAGGTGATTGCTATTATTACTGTAATGTACTATGTGATAACTATGTCATTATTTGGCATATAGGAAACAAACAAAAAAACCCAAAGATTTGGAGAATCAAAATAGAAATTGGCTAAAAATCCTAAAAATGATATGTTTAAAGTATAAAATTAACTGCAAAGCAATTAGAAAAAAATCACACCAAATATTAAATTTTATACCACTTCTTGGAAATAAGCTAAGATTTAAATGTCAAACGAAGACTGGCAGAAAAATCTTAACAATAACAAAAATTGACATTAAAAGGATATGAAGGGAGTACCTGGGTGGCTCAGTCAGTTAAGCATCTGACTCTTGATCTCAGCTCAGGTCATGATCTCCCGGTTCATGAGTTCAAGTCCCACATTGGACTCCGCAATGACAGTGCAGAGCCTGCTTGGGATTCTCTCTCTCTCTCTCTCTCTCTCTCTCTCTCTCTGCCTCTCTATTTCTCTCAAAAATAAATAAACATTTTTTTAAAAAGGATATGAAGTAAACAGAAACTGAAAAAAATTCACATTAAATGCCCTTGGTTATTGATGATGAAACACTGTTTTCTAAATATCAAAAAATATATTTAGAAGAATAAACTACCTTATGGTCCTTAGAATTTACCAACTGTAAATTCCTTAAGATGCTTATATAAAAATAAAAACTAGTAATAAAAAATAAAAACTTAGTTTTTAAAAATCACTTACATCTTTTAAAAGCATTTCACTAGGCATAAATTATAGAAGTCTTTATAAGTAGTTAAAAGAAATAAGATTTGGGTAAATTGGTAGATTTGTCATATAAGTGAATTTTCATTTGGGAAATTTAATTTCAGAAAATTAGTTTTTGTAGAATTGATTTTCAGTGAGTTGGCTTGCTTCCAGCAAGTCAGCCCTAGCAGAGTCACGGTTTTATATTCTACCAAGCCAATCAACCCCAGCTAAAATGCACTTTGTTCCAAGAGTTCCAACTGAAGTCTTGGCATTAACATTGACCAAGGCTGCTTGGGTCATGAGCTCATCTCTGTACCAGTGACTGTGGTCAGGGATATGGAATACGGTGACCATTCAAGCCTGATCCTTGTGACACCCTCTGGAAGTAGGAGAGCAGTCAGGCCCATCTGAATGACGTGGGCTGCAAATGGAAAAGTGAAGACTTGCAAAAGGAAAACCTAGGTCTACTATCAGAAAAGAGGAACAGTAGATATATGGTATATCTTTCACTATGAGACTTCAAATAAACTTTTTTCTTGTTTAGCAGCATTGCTCTGACCATTCCTAATGGGGCCAAATTTCATCACAGCTCTCAAAAGAAGCTATCTTATCACGCTTTCACATTCTAACCCACTTGAACTCAGAAAGGGTACAAAAGGCATTTTTTTCCAACAAAAATTTGTTTGTTCCCCTATAACATGCTGTGAAGAAGAAATGGTATCTTTTTCCTCTACTGAATGATTTCTTTAACCACTCTGCTTTTTTGCTTCAATTCCAACATTCAAATTAGTATTCTATACTTCAGAATGACAAAAGGAAAGATGTTCCCAAGTTGAAGTACATACAATTTGATATATGTTTGATATATTTTATTAGATGTTAGCTATTGCATACTTCTATTGAAAATAGATGCTAGTATATAAAACTTTTTTTGCTGTATATCAAAATTTTTCATATTTTAATTTTTAATATATAAACTAGTATTACTTTTTACTATGTTTAATCTCTAAATTAATTAACTCCACCATGGATAATTGAGGATTGGCACATTTTTAATAAAGCAAAATAAAACTACAAGTGTCTAAAGTGAATCTTCAAGAGCACCTGGGTGGCTCAGTTGGTTAAGCATCCAACTTCAGCTGGAGACATGATCTCATGGTTCGTGATCTGGAGCCCCACGTCGGGCTCTGTGCTGACAGCTGAGAGCCTGGATCCTGCTGAGGATTCTGTGTCTCCCTCTCTCTCTACCCCTCCCCCATTCACACTCTCTCTCTTAAAAATAAACATTAAAACAATTAAAAATTAAAGTGAATCTTCAGATGATACTGAATATGTTCTCATACTCTTTCTTTCAACAGTCATTCAACAAATACACATTGTGAGCCAATCACTGTTCCAGGCACTATGAATATAGCTAAAAGAAATGTCTTACCCTGTGGAACTTACATTTAGCAGAAGAAACAGAGCACATAAACAAACATATCATATCAAGTACTGGTAATTATTATAAAGAAAAACAAAGCAGGGCAAAGGATCAGAGAGTGAAAGGGATACTTTAGATAGAACAGTCAGAGTTTACAGACATTCAATAAATAATACACTCAGGTTGCATGGGTGGCTCAGGCGGTTAAGTGTTTGACTTCAGCTCAGGTCATGATCTCGCAGTTTGTGAGTTTGAGCCCCGCGTCAGGCTCTGTGCTGACAGCTCAGAGCCTGGAGCCTGCTTCAGATTCTGTGTCTCCCCATCTCTCGGCCCCTCCCATCCTCATGCTCTCTCTCTGTCTCTCAATAATAAATAAACATTAAAAAAATTTTTTAATAAATAAATAAATAATACACTCAAGTTGTGTTTCAAATGAGAAAAAAGCAAATAGGAAATTAACATCTCCCTTTTATTTTGTAACACTAATCGTGGAAAATGTGTCTGATAGCTGTGGGCAAGCGGATGTTCTAATATTGAAGTTCACAATTAGATAGACCTGCCAACCCAGTAATCATCGGTGTTGGAAAAGTACAGTCCACATCACAGGGTTAGATCTCCCTCACAGCAACATTGCACAGAAGGGGAACTCTTGCAGGCAGACAGATGCCAAGGAGGATGAGGCAGATGTTCCCAATTCCACCTCTCAGTCTCTCAGGTAAATAAATTTACATCTCCTTCACTGCAGTGTAAGTAAGAAGCTAGAGACAGGATAGCTATGTTATTAAAGCCCCTCCACATGGAAGGCAAGAAGAGGAGAGGGATAAGAAAGATCTTCATGAAAAGATGTTTTTCTGCAGCCACCTTCTGCTGCTCAGGTCTAGGTCCAAAGTACGTAGACAGAGAGTTGGCTGTGTTTAACCAGGGATACACTATATCTGATGAGTGCTACAGAAGGCAGAGATGCAGAGGAGAATGGGAAAAGTGGTGTTGAGAGTGTCTAAAAGGGAATAAAAGACCATAAAATATAAATTGCACAAAGAGAAAAGTGAGTCCATTAAAACAGTAATAGTGAGTAAGCAGTATAGTAAATGAATTAGATCCAAATGTAATCAAATAATGTTGAAGACAGAGAATCAGTAAATGACCTGGAAATACAAGATAGTTGATTTGACAGAAGGAAATAAAGATCCACTGAAGATGTCCACATCCTGATCCCCTGAACCTGTAAATATGTTACCTTACATAGCAAAAGGGACTTTGTAGATGTGATTAAATTAAGTACTTTGAAATGGGGAGATTTCCTGGGGTCATTGAAATGGGCTAAACATTATTACAAGGGTCCTTATAAGACAAAGGCAGAAGAAAGAGACAGATAAAGGAGATGTGATGATAGAAATAGAGAGTCAAAGTCAGAGATTTGAAGATGCCATGGTTCTGGTTTTGAACAGGAAGGAAGAGGTCACAAACCAGGAAAGTAGGTGGCCTCTAGAAGCCAGAAGAGGCAAGGAAAAGGCAAGGAAACATTTTCTCCCCTTGAGTCTCAAGAAGGAATGCTGCTCTGTTGATATTTTGATTTTAGCTTTTAAGACCCATTTTGGACTTCTTATTTCCAGAAGTATAAGATAAAATAATTGTGTTGTTTAAGCCACTAGGATCATTATAGCATCAGTAGGAAACTAATACAGTTGGTTAAAGAGTGGGTGCTTGACCTGTACCCCAATGTTTATAGCGGCACTCTCAACAATAGCCAAATTATGGAAAGAGCCTAAATGTCCATCAACTGATGAATGGATAAAGAAATTGTGGTTTATATACACAATGGAATACTACGTGGCAATGAGAAAAAATGAAATATGGCCTTTTGTAGCAACATGGATGGAACTGGAGAGTGTGATGCTAAGTGAAATAAGCCATACAGAGAAAGACAGATACCATATGGTTTCACTCTTATGTGGATCCTGAGAAACATAACAGAAACCCATGGGGGAGGGGAAGGAAAAAAAAAAAAAAAAGAGGTTAGAGTGGGAGAGAGCCAAAGCATAAGAGACTGTTAAAAACTGAGAACAAACTGAGGGTTGATGGGGGGTGGGAGGGAGGGCAGGGTGGGTGATGGGTATTGAGGAGGGCACCTTTTGGGATGAGCACTGGGTGTTGTATGGAAACCAATTTGACAGTAAATTTCATATATTAAAAAAAAAAAAATTAAAAAAAAAAAAGAGTGGGTGCTTGAATTCTGTATTTGAAGGTGGGGGTACCTATTGGTAATGACAAAGTCTAGGGTATGTCATGGACTATATTGTAGTCAGAAAAAGTGAGGTCAAGAAGCACAGAGGGGTTGAGTGTGATCATCCGCAAGGCTACTGAAGCCATCAATAATGAAAACAATGATCCAGAGTTTTCAATCTTCGATGAATGAGTGGAGAGGGTTGGACATTACCAAGAAGGTATCTACTTCAGAGAATCTTATCTTTTGGAGAAAGGAGGATAATACAGTGGTCAGAAGGAACAATGAAACAGAAGGAGAACACCTATCTCATCTTCAGTCTCCATTATATGTGGAATGTGAGATTTAAAAACTGCCACCAGTAAAGAGAACTAGATAAGAAACATCTTCAAGAATGACAAGGTATCAGTCAAAGAAAAAGGGTAAAGGTAACAGGACAGAGTAGTGGATATCAAGGATTTCAGATTTTCATGATAAACTGTAAAAGCACAGGGAAAGAATTTGAAGTATGGGGGAGAGGCAAATGATGTGGTCCTATCAGGATATTTGAGGCTTATGGAGCATAAGCCCAGGTGATGATCTATGAATTGAAATTTGGGGGCTTCTGAAGGTGACTTAGACAAACATGAGTGTAAAGTGTAATAGGGTTTGTCCTCATACTTTTTTTTAGAAGGGCAAGCAGTTCAAAATACAGCATTTTTTGACAATTATTATCTTGGGTACTTGTAGTGATAAGATGAATGAAGAGGGATTATATTACTAGCAAGAAGTGAGGCCTCTGGGCTTCCTTCCCTTAAGCTTGTCTTAGGGAGATAGACTCATCAAACACACAAAACTGGGAGGTCTTGCTGAAATCCTGCCTCAAGCCTCCTTTTCAAATTCCAGAGAGTGGACCATGGCTATGGGAGAGGCAACGAAGCTGTGGACCTCTCACCAATCTGCTGTGGAACCTGGTGGGGTCATGGTGCAGAGAGGAACAAGCCAAGGAAATTAATGTTATCATGTGAGGGTTCTCCTAGATCTAGAGTCCTATCATTTCTATGAATTCAAGTATCTTCAATAAATATTCTATCGAAAAACATAATACCATATTTGGAGAAGGAATAATTTAAAAGAAAAACTGAATCGGTTAAAACAGAGCAGTGAAAATGAAAAAGAGAAAACAGTGCAAATAAGAAACAGCACAGATCAAAATGGCTTTCACAAACACAGAATGAGAATGACTTTTTTACAACCTATGAGTATATACACAATCTTAAAAGTTCAAACCTCTGTAGAAAAAAATTCCCATTCGCAAGAGAAAAAAATACATTTATCAAATTTGTTCTAAAAGTGAATTCTGTGTCTATGGGGTTGTTTTTGTTTTTGTTTTTGTTTTTAGAAAGAAAAAGAGTGTGAGCGGGGGAGGGCCAGACATAGAGGAGGAATGAGAGAATCCCAAGCAGGCTCTATGCTGTCAGTGCAGATCCTGATGCAGGGCTTGAGCTCACGAGATCATGACCTAAGCTGAAATCAAGAGTCAGACACTTGACCAGCTGAGCCACCCAGGTGCTCAGAAAACTGAATTCTGTTTCTTTACAATGAATAGAGCTATCCCAGGAGAACGGCATAAAATTTTAGTTTGCACATTAAATTTATATACTTAATTTTTTCAAAATGTTTATTTTTGAGAGAGAGAGAGAGAGCCGGAGTGGGGGAGAGGCAGAGAGAGAGAGGGAGACACAGAATACAAAGCAGGCTCCAGGCTCTGAGCTGTCAGCACAGGGCTGGAACTCATGAACGGGGGGGGGGGGGGGGGGGGGGGGAATCATGACCTAAGCCAAAGTCAACGCTTAACCAACTGAGCCACCCAGGCGCCCTATATATTTTAGTTAATACTGAAAGAAATTGTGCGTACTTTATTCCATAGGGTAAAAAGAGCTGTACACAAATTGTTCCCTTTAGGACAAGGGTTCTTAAACATGGATTCAGAGTGCCCATGAAGCAAGTGACATTTTATGTGAAACTACATAATAGAGTGGATGTCAGTGAATATAGGACGAGGGTCCTTAGCTTCCTTTAAATCCTTAAAATGGATTGCTCTTAAAAAAAAAAAAAACATAAAAAACACAGTGCTCTAGGAGTGTGTAATGTGAAACAAAATAAATCTGATAATGTTAAAAGCATAAATGGATAAATTGTAAAACAATGTGTTAACATATGAGATTTTCATTCTCAGATTAGTGAATGGAGAGGGGGGCGAGATCAGTGGTTACCAGAAGGTGGAAGAGGGCGGGATGAATCAGCATAGCACAGAGGATTTTTAAGACAGTGAAACTATTTCTGAATGATACTCTGGTGGTGGACACATACCATTATGCATTCCTCAAAACCCATAGAATGTCTACTACAAACAGCAAACCCTAACACTACAAATCTTAGTTAATAATAATGTATCAATTATTGCTCACCAACTGTAACAACTGTAGCACAAAAATGCAAGATGTTAATAATAGGGGAAACTGTTGGGGTCAGGGAGGTATATGGAAACTCTGTACATATCACTTAATTTTTCCGTAAACCTTCAGAAAATAAATCCATTAAAACAAAACCAAACAAGATGCTGACCACTCTGAATAAAGTGGATTGGAGGAGAGATGGAATGGAAGTAGGTCTCCAATCAGGAGACTTCTGCAATCATCAAGTCAAGAGTTGATAATTTAGAATAGAGTAGATAAGAATAAAAAGATGAGAATCAAAAAATTGGGGGGACTGTTACAAAAACTGGTGTTAATTTGAATATGGATAAAGAGGAAGGGGGGATGTGCTGACAAATGACTTACACATTTTTGGCTGTGTAATGGAAAACAAGTAAAATTCCAAAGTACAGATTTTGAGAGATGGATACCTTCAGACACCACCAGGATGCGTCCGTGGCAGCGTGGGATTTATGAAAGGTAGCTAGAAAGTTCAACAGAACATTCATAAAAGAAGGTAATGGAGTAAATATTTTACATCTTAGAATCATGTTGATATTCCTACCCTGTCCTAGCCAGCTCAGGCTGCTATAACAAAATACTATAAACTGGAGGCTTAAACAAGATATCAATTTCTCAAAATTCTAGAGGCTGACAAATCCAAGATCAAGGTGCTAGCAGATGTTCTTCCTGGTGAGAGCCCACTTTTTGGCTTGCAGCAGGCAGCCTTCTCACTGAGTTTTCACAGGGCAGAGGTAGAGAAAGCAACTTACTCTTAGAGGGTATTAATCCCATCATGCCCCCCCCATTACTTCCTCTAAATCTAATTACTTCCCAAAGGGCTTATCTCCAAATACTGTCTGTTAGAAGGTGGGGGAGGAACAGAAAGCTATCCCCCAAATTAAGGAGACTTTGAGACTGAAAAACACAGCCAGCAAAACTCCATGTAATTTACACAGGGTATCTTACTGATAGGGCGGATTGAGCAGATGATGACCCAGATGCAGCACAGCTATTTGCTGCAGAGTCTGGACCTCAGTCTACACAGTTTATACAGCAAGCGGACAGGTGGTGGGGCAAGGGGAGGAGCACTATAGTGAGATCAAAGAGTTCTCATGCATTTCAAAGGGTTGGCACACCTAATTGACAGCTAACCTTTAATTAGATTTTGTGGGCCATCTATGAGTCAGGAAGGGGCAAGACTATGTTATCTCTAATAGATTCATGGGAGGCTGAAGCAAGCCTCCCTCCATCCCAGCCTTAATATGTATTTCTAACATATGTACATTAATCTCCAAGAGGCCTGGAACATGTAACCCAACATGGTCAGCATGCCTACACCAACATATTCAGGGCTATGGCTTCAACACAGGAATTCTGAAGAGACACAAACATTCAGTCTATAACACACCTCTAGCCCTAAGCCGGAATTGCATTATTTTATAACATAAATTTAAATCCATACAATGTAACTATAAGATTATATATGCAAAACAATACTTGAGATTTTGAAAGCAGCCAGTTATTTAAACTAATTTAAATATTTAACATTTGAAATAAAACCTCCTCTCTCAAAGGAAGCCCAATGTTAACAGATGCTGTTTACAACATTTTTAGGTCCACCCTGTCTCTATCCCTCTCCACCCCCAAAAAAGAGTTGATTGCCTAAGCAAGGACTCATGCATTCAAAACAAGGTTCATTCTCCAATATCCATCAATGTAATCTGAAGGCTAGCAGCATAACTGCCCAGCACTCTAAATTTACAAGGTATCACATTAGGGGAGAATAAAGTAACCAAGACCCAGATAACTCGACAGTCTGTAGTCGACACCTCAAATCTCCTCTGGAATCAGAGCAGACCACAGAGCAGTGATGTACTAGCCAATGGAGACACTGTCACAGCCTGATTATGTAGTAATATGATGCATCCCTCACGCTGCTTTCATTAAAATACCATCACATCCACAAAACTTCTGAATAGACCATCTCTGAAGAGAGTAGTTCAAAATTATCATCTTATTAAAATACAACTGCTTTCGTTGCATTTACTTGTTTCCTTTAAAGTTGCAAACTATGGTATATATGGCCAGGAGAACATAGATTATCCCTGAGACCTAACAGAGCAGGGCCTTAATGTACACAGAGGCCCAAGAGTCTATTTACTATGCTGCTTCCTCAAAATGTATTTCCTTCACCCACCAGCTGCCCATCCTATCCCCAGGGCATCAGCTTCTGAGTTAGAGGTGAGATGAACAGTCCACATTTTATGCCTGGCCCAGCCCCATTCACTTTAAGTCAGCTTTAATCGCCTCCTTTCTGTCACAGAGCCTGAGAGAGTTCTACACCTGAATGTCATGACTTGTCATGACCTAAGCTTGTGTTCACTGACAGGAAATTGGGAGAAAATGAACTGGGAGAAATGGATGGAACCTGTGGAAAGTCAGGGAAAAAAAAAAGTGGAGAAAAGGAGGATATTCAGGAGTTTTCCTCAACCTCTCATCTGCCCAAAATTACATACACTGTCTGAAAGCTGTTCTTGATGTCCTTTCATTAACATTCACAGATCGCAATGATTTTAGGCAGAACGCAGGGGAAAGTTACGGCTGTCAAAGGTCATTCATATTCTCCACACAGGAAGAGAAGGAAATGTGTAGTCGTCCCCTCATTCCCAGTGACCTGTTATAAATGATGATTTTTATGTCAAACTGAAATTTTCTTCATTCTTTCTTATATAAATGTATAAGGGCTATTCTACACTAAGATGGGTCACCAAGGTAGCTTATAGATTTTCCTTCCCTTGAGACCTTTAAAGAAGATAAATATCAAGCTGCCTTTGAAGGATGACATGGAATCCTTACCACAGGCTGAAGAATGAATTAAAAACCCTTGGTTGTCCCTAGTCCCTATGAGTAAGGAAAAACAAAATGAAACAAAACATTAGCTATCTTCACAATATAAAACAATACCTTTAAATACTTATTTCCAATGTAGCAATTTTTCTTTTTTAAATGTAACTCTCTGCCACCCTGACATTAAATGTCAAAGTAGCACCAACTCTGTCCAGTTGAGCTACAAAATTAATTGACTGCTATGAAAAATACCAATGGAGCATAATGAGCCACAGAAGACCCATATCAACACTAAATTAGAAGATATAACTGCCTTTTGGAACTCAGTGATACCAAGTCTGCAGTGTCCAGTAATTAATGCAGGGTGATTTGAATGTTTATTAAAAGTACTAGATATCTGACATTTTCTGAGTAGACATAGAATCTAAGGGAAAGGTAAGTTCATCTCTTTAGAATTCCAAGTACTAAGACCAGATGAGTCTTAAAATAGCAACAGGTTGATCAACATCTGGCATATAGTAACTAAATGTTGAATAAATGAACTATATTTGTTTCTTCTCTCCTCCGGTCTTTTTGAGATTACTGGTTACTGCCCCTCACAATATTCTCAGACCTCTCTCTCCTTCAGGTATTAATATGTCTTTGCTTTCTCTTTTATTCAAAGTATAATTGCCTGGACAGCTACATGTTAAAGAATGAAACTGAACCACTATCTTATACCATATACAAAAATAAACTCAAAATGAATTAAAGACGTGAATGTATGGCCTGAAACCATAAAACTCTTAAAAGAAAATAAAGGTAATAAGCTCTTTAACATTGGTCTTAGGAATATTTTTTTTGGACCAGTCACTTAGGCAAAGGCAACAAATGCTAAAATAAACCAATGGGATGACATCTAACTAAAAAGCTTTTGCACCGCAAAGGAAACAATCAACAAAACACAAATGCAACCTATTGAATGAGAAAAATATATTTGCAAACCATACATCTGGTAAGTGATTAATATCCAAAATCTATAAAAGTGTACATAATCTAATATCAAAAAAACAAACATTATTTAAAAATGGACAAAGGGCTTGAATAGACATTAAAAAAAAAAAAAAAAAAGACATACAGATGGCCAAAAGGCACATGAAGAAAATGCTCAATCAAAAAGACAAAAATAACAAGTGTTGGTGAGGATGTGGAGAAAAGGTAGCTCTCATACACTGTTGATGGGAATGTAAACTGATGCCGCAACTATGGAAAACAGTACAGAAGCTTCTTAAAAAATTAAAAATAGAACTATTATACAATCCAACGATGCCACTTATGGTTATTTATCTGAAGAAAATAAAACAGAAGAAAATAAAAACAGATCAAAGAGATATATTCACTCCTATGTTCACTGCAGCTTTATTTTCAAGAGCCAAGACATGGAGCGCCTGGATGGCTGACTGTCCCAATCTTGGTTTCAGCTCGGGTCATGATCTCACAGTTCATGGGTTCAAGCCACACATTGGGCTCTGAGCAGGAAACACAGGGCCTGCTTGAGATTCTCTCTCTCCCCCTCTCTCTGCCCCTCCCCTGCCCATGCTTTCTGTCTCTCTCTCCCCCTCTCTAAATAAATACACATTTTTTTAAAAATTCAGCTATTGTGAAGTATGGTCACTTAAAAGATAGGAAGATGGTGATTTTTTTAGGGGCTTCCTGTGTTTCTAAGATCCTGATGGTGAAAAAATGAGGAATGTTGTGAGCTTTGGGGCTTCTCTTAGTAGATGACTTACTATTACGAAGAAACATCTCCACTGACTTAACATCTCTAAAATTTCACTTCAAACGTTGACTTTATTTTGAAAAGCTAACATGAAATCACCAAAGAGATTATTTCTAAAGTAGTTCCTACAGATATAATCTCAATACTGAATGCCCAACAATCATTTATTTTTATTTCCTCTCACTCATAACACAGAATATAATTCTCAATTTTTCCTAAGGTTATCACAAAACAAACAAAAGGTGTTATATTGGGAAAAAAAATTTGATCTCACCTAAATGTCTAATACCATGCAAACAGTCTCTGAAAGAGACACCTCATTTGTTCCTTTTGTCAATTAATCTATTGATATTTAAAGTTCACCTTAGGTTAGCTATTTTAAGTTGGATTTATTTCTTAAAAATTGCAAAGGATGAGGGGCATCTGGGTGGCTCAGTCTATTAAGCATCCAACTCTTGATTTTGGCTCAGGTCGTGATTCCAGGCCCATGGAATCAAGCCCCATCTCTGGCTCCTCCATGCTGAGCATGAAGCCTGCTTGAGAGTCTGTCTGTCTGTCTCTCTCTCTCTCTCTCTCTCTCCCTTCCTCCTACCCTCCCTCCCTCTCTCTCCTCTGCACCACCCCTCCTCTACTCACTCACGCACACTCTCTCTTTCTCTCTCTCTCTAAAATAAAATTTAAAAGCCCTAAAAAATTGCAAAGGATGAAATAGCCCATTAAAGTCAGCCTACAGATATGTTCCATAAAATTACATAATCTAAAACAGAAAATAATTTTAAGGCCCAAATTAACAAATAGAAACTTTGTATTTTGTCTTTAGAAGACATTTGATAGCATTTTTGTCTTTGATTCTCAAATGTTCCCAAGGCCTCCTATTCTAAGAATTCATTTCCTATCCCCCAAAGTTAAAAGTCCATCTTTACACATAAAGTATATAAAACAAGATCGAGATTATTTTAATATAGTATTTATGACTTTTAAAAACCCTAGAATCAGTTTTTTCAATAGCAGCAACTATAATTACATCCCCTTTTAACACTGCTTTCCTGATTTGATCCTATTTAAGCTTTTTAAAAACCAACATAGTGACAACTTGTTCATTCAGAAGAAATCAAGAAAAGTAGGATTATACTCAGATGAGCATAAACTCATGTCATGTTCAACGAAATGCTCTGGAAGCTTTGAATGTTTTCTAAAATGTTAAATATTTCATGGTCACAAAGGTATATTTCTGTGTCATTCTAGGAATTGGGCTTGTTCATTTCTACAATGCCTTTGCACCCTCTTATGGTCATTTTAGGATTTGCTTTATTGGGAGATTCAATTTATTCAAGGCTATTCAAAGGTTTCATCTTGTAAATTTGAATTTTATTAGAATAATGACATTTACACACTTCACACCTTTAAATCTGTGATTTCATAATCCCAAATATTAATTGAAGCTCACATTTCTTCACAGTGTTGAGAAAACCAAAGTAGATAGAGTTGAGGTTACTAGGATAATAATTAGGAAACACTCCATACTTTCCAATTATGTCTGACATATTAACAAGCTAATAAGAATTTTAGATTTTGCCTCCTAGGCATAAAACAATTCAACAGTAAGGCCATCATTAGGTATCACAGTTCTTACTTCCCAATACTGATATGACAAAATCAACTTAGAATTTGTTTGGGCCTGTTTATAAAAAGCATGAAAATGACTTCTAACTCAGGACAATATCCTAAAAAACAACAACAACAACAACAACAACAACAACAACAGCAACAACAACAACAAAAAGCAGAAATGTGGCTGTTTTTCATTAAAAAGTAGCAACAGCAAGATTAAACACACACACACACACACACACACAAACACACTATATTTTAATTGACTCATATGTTGTCTCAGAAACATTAAATTCCTTTAAAGCTAAGATCTTAGGGCACCTGGGTGGCTCTGTCGGTTAAACATCTGAGTTTGGCTTAGGTCATGATCTGGAGGTTTGTGAGTTCAAGCCCCGCGTCGGGCTCTGTGTTGAAAGTTTGGAGCCTGGAACCTGCTTCAGATTCTGTGTCTCCCTTTTTCTCTGCCCCTCCTCTGCTCATGCTCTCTCTCTCCCAAAAATAAATAAACACTAAAAAAAAAAAAAAGCTACAAATCTTAAAAAAAAAAGGTCAATTGTTACCTTTCTATTATCTTTAATTTGACCCCCATAAAAAAAAAAGAAAGACTGCTTCCTGACTAAAAATCTCCTTCTTTCTATTACTTAATGGTTTCATGTTCACAAAGCATTTGGGAAAAATGTGAAAAGTTTTAATGGTAAGTTTTATTTCTGAGTTCATGCTGTTGCTAGTGATAAGGATATCTGCTTTGTGGTGAAGAGAAGTAACGTTGAAACTCTACAGACAAAGGGAGAACTACTGGTTAAAGTGTTTATGGGGACAACTGTTGTGTTTCCAGATACTTTCTTCTTAGCAGGGTGACTGTCTCACATTGTAAGATATTTTTAACTTGAAGAGAAGTGTAACTTGAACACTATATTATTTTAAATTACTAACTTATATTACACTCATATTTTTGCCAGAAAAGTAGTACCTCAGAACCAATACATATATCTATAAATTCATAACTTTGGTTTCAGAATGCAACTGCTATTACTAAGGGCACAAAAATACACTAACCAAGAGTGCAAGAGATCCCATAACTGAACAACATTTAAGGAGCTAGAAAACACAGTTTCACCACGCTAGTCAAGTATTGTATAGGATGATGTTCCAAATACATAAGCTTTTGTTAATTCTCAAAGTACAAATGAAATTTAAAGATAAAATTTTGGGTGGTTCAAATGAAAAATGGAATTATTTTTCACAGTAGATAACAGCACTTACAAAGATCGCCAATACCAGTAAGGTATCAATTCATAGGTTTCCTATATGTTATTCAGTCTGTCAGATGTGCTCACTTCAGAATATCAGTTCATTGCCAGTTCCAGAAATGTTCTTTACATTTCAAAAACTCCAAAATCCTACAAGTCATTTCTCCTACATGACAGCCACGTACATGGTCTAAAATATTTTGTTCATTGTTCATAAACACTGAAAAATCGGATACGAAGTTGCTGAGTGAGCACTACCAGTACCTCCTTGTGTATGCATTTTTTCACAGTTATAATCATTGACAACTGGAAACTACTCTGTAAATATGTGTATCTTTTTTAAAAAGTGACTATGTCTTGCTAATGAGCATTGCAAATACTGGTGTTCAAATGTATCCTGTTCTACAAAAGTCTGATGTGTCCTGGGGTGCCTGGGTGGCTCAGTCAGTTGAGCGTCTGACTTTGGCTCAGGTCATGATCTCGCAGTTCGTGAGTTCAAGCCCCACGTCGAGCTCTGTGCTGACAGCTCAGAGCCTGGAGCCTGCTTCGGATTCTGTGTCTCCTCCTCTCTCTGCCCCTTCCCCACTCATGCTCTGTCTCTCTCTGTGTCTCAAAAATGAATAAATGTTAAAAAAAATTTTTTTTAAAGAAAAGAAAAAGTCTGATATGTCCTACAAAAGTCTGATAATTCAATTGTGCATACAAAGATACAAAACAGTTAAATCTACTGGCCCAAACAACCATTTAGGAAGACAGTAATGAGGGTTGTTTGAAAGCAGAGTATCCTAGGGGTCCTAAACTACATAGCATAAAATTCCAGGCCCTTAAAATCAGCCACAGGACACTACTTTTCATTTCTTCAGCACTATACCTTTTCACATCCCAATGATTACACATTTAACTCCCTCTATCTGAAATAATTCCCTCCCTTATTGTAGTATACCATTATATATTGGGACTTATCACATGGTAATGCAATTATTTGTTTGAATGTCTATCTCTCCCAGTAGACCACCATATATAATATCTTGAAGACAAGAACTGAACTGATTTATTTTTATATTTCCCAGTATCTGAAAACTACTAGTCCAAAACATCATTATGAAGACCCATGTTTTAATCCTAGGTGCACTTAATTTTCCATTTTCCTTGTATGTAAATAATTAGGTATTTTATTCCTTGCAGGATAGCTGGGAAACAGAAAGGTACCCATAAAGTGACTAACCCAGTGCCTGGCACATAGAAGGCAGTTACATGCACTCAATAAATGTTAGTTGAACTGATCCTTCCCTACAGCTCTTTCCATTTATATATTAACTCAAAATCTCTTCAGATTTTCCAAAATCTAAAGCACTATCTTGTTCCTTCTTATATTTTGTCATATACCATAATTTAAACATAATCATAGCTATAAAAATAAAGCATTTTACTATGTATTAAGGCAATTTAGGCATTTGAAAGCAGTAAGTTCAATTTTTTCCACACATAAAATATCCCAAGAAATGGGAACTAAAGTTCAGGGCATTCAGCTTTATTTTCTCTTCTATTTCTCAACAAAAGAGGGGAAAAAAATGCTTCAATATTTATAAGACTAAGAATAATGGATGTGCATAATTTTGCTTTAACATACATTTCTGCCTTTTAAACCCAGTTTAAACTCAGTGAAAGGCCAAGAACATGGACTTAATTATGCAGGAAAAAAAGATGCTTTAACTGCAGTACACATTCAATAGACAAAATCCAAAGAAAGCAATCCTGCCTGAAACGTTTACAAATCAATTCATTATATTGATTTGGAATGAGTTGTGCTGTAATTTAAAGCATAGATTACTGCAGGCCAAACTTGATAAAGTTCTTTTTTTAAGGTACTTCACTTGACTATGGACTTGACCTGAGAATTTTCAAGAAACAGTGATTTGCCTAACTTAAAAAAAAAAAAAAAAAAAAAAAAAAAAAAAAACAATAAAAAAAAAGTTTTTTATAAAAAGAAAAAAAAAAAAAAAAAAAAAAAAAAAAAAGCTACCATGTACAAAAACTAGGTTTTAAAGGGTAATGATTAAGAATTGAATCATAACTAAATTTCAGAAGTACAAAAAATTGTGTCTAACAAATAAGTTCAATAAGACATTGATATTTTGAGAAGAGGCAAAGTGTTTCTATTTCAAAACAATTTATTCCACATACGATGTATAGAATGTTTCCATCTCATTTCCTAGTTCCAGTGTAGTTCTGGAAGAAAAATTTAAGATTTGTTTCTGTTTTGTTTCTTCTTTATGGAAAAAGCTGTTCTTTGGCAAACAGTGATTAAGCCTAAGAGTCCTTTTGTCCCATTCAAATCTCCTGATGAGTCAGTGTTTTATCTTAATACAACTTAAATATTTTGCCATTTCTTTCCATATCATTCTTAAAAAGTGAGGATAATAATAGCTATCACTACACAGGGTAGTCCTCAAAAAGCACTGAAACTGGGGTTCAGAAAAGCTCATCTTATTTTAATTACACATCAAGCATGAAGTCAATGAGTTAATTAAGCGGCTAACTATGTGCTTCCTGGAGGAAAAAGAGTATTTGTTAAAATCATTTTTTTTTCATAATAAAAAACAGGACCTAGAGAATGATACTGTACCCCCATTCCCCTGTCCCTGGGGTAGGGGGAGGTACACAGCAGGAAGTAAGTAAAATAATAATTTGCAGCTGAGTCACTCCAGAGACACAAGAATGAATGTATAACTAGGTCTTTTCATAACATTAAATCTCCTTCAGTGATATTTCTCTTGGGCCTCAGTTTCTTCATCTAAGCAATGACCTTGATTTCCCAGTTCTCTTGTAGTTTTAAGTGTTGTGAGTTCTTCATAAATTAAATTAAGCTATACTAGTCTGCTGTGAGCTAATGTCTAGATGACACATGGATATACAAACATATGAATGTGTAAATATGCAATGTGTAAGTTATTCAAACACATGTATAGATCTATTAAAATCTAAGAAAAAATAAAGTTTTTGATGCATCATCTTCAAAAGTCTAGGGGCACCTGGGTGGCTCAGTCGGTTAAGTGTCCGACTTCAGCTCAGGTCTTGAGCTGAAGACCATGGGTTCGAGCCCCATGTAGGGCTCTGTGCTGACATCTCAGAGCCTGGAACTTGCTTCAGATTCTGTGTCTCCCTCTCTCTCTGTCCCTCCCCTGCGCTCTCTCTCTCTTTCTCTCTCAAAAAAAAAAAAAAAAAAAAAATTAAGACAATTTTTTAAAAAGTCTTCATCATTTGTAGTAAAATGACACAAAAATTGTGAAAAACCAAATAAAATACCTCTATGGAAACAAATTATTTTACTTTCCAGGTTTCTCTTCTTTAAAATGAAAGCAGACAAACACAGCAAAATTATAGTCTATGAAACAAATTAGAACTAAAGAAGAAATTTTCAATTATTTCCACAAATGCCCAGAGCAGTTTAAGCTTTCTAAAATTTGCTACCCTGTTGAATTAGAGTATTTTAGCTTTATAAAAGCTTTCCTGAAGCTTGCCACAAATTTTCAAAATAACTACCTTTTCATCCATAGAAATTAATGATTTTGCCATGACATTTTTCCTGAAAATTTTAACAGGATTTAAACTACCTAATCTTTCTAACTGTAAGTATTTAGGGTTTTGTTTTTTTGTTATAGAATAAGGAAAAAAATAAGCTGGTTTTTCTCAGTTATTTGATCCCAGAATTTAAACAAAATTCAGTCTCTAAAACAGTATTTTTTAATATGTTTATAATATTCAGTTGATTGGGAAAATAATTCTTGAAATAAAACTAATTACTGATAAATGTATGTATCTATTTAAAGATTCCTTACTAATTGTATTACTTCTGTAGAGTTGAAAGGTAACATTCCTTTCCAAGCTGATTATATACCAAAAGTCACAACCTTTGGTAGCACTGCCACCTGCTGTTGATTCTAGATCATTTTCCAGCATATATCAAAAATAAAACTAGAATAGCATGGGCAAATTGGTCTGGAAAACAAGCATCGACATAGATTTTAGGGACAATTTGTGTGAAAACCACTGATAAAGTTGTTTTTCTGACGACAGATAACGTTGTATCTATATTGTAATAAGCCTCTTACTATACAAAGGAGCAAAATAGGTAACTGTAAAGGGCCCTAAGCCTTCTTGGTTATTAACATTTGTTTGAGATATAGTTTTACAAAAGCATTTTTTATTTGACAAAGAAAGAGAGGGATGTAGCATCCAGAAAAATTAAAGTAATAAAGCTCTTTCAGGAGGAATTATATGATTTCCTTTTAATTGAGTAAACCATGCCTAATAAATAAAGGAAGATACAAGCATACATGTAGGGAGATACAGGCAAATGTGGCAAAACTGGTGAATCCACCCAAAGGATATATGGGAAAACATTTTTTATCCTTTCAACTTTTCCTAAGTTTACTAACTTTCTAAATAAAAAGTTGGAGAAAAAATTATCACGCACTGATTTTTTAATTTGCTTTACCAATGCAGCTAAACATCACAGAATTTAAGGGAACGCTGATATTATAATTGACAAGTTTATATGTATTTTAAAGTCTGAGAAAGGTTGAAATACCATTTTTAAAACACTATCAAGGTTTTCTTTTCTTTCCCCCCAATTCTAGAGAAACATGATTTACAGCAGCAGCAGGCCTTATGGGAGATGGCTGGTCATGTAGCTGGAGCAGTGACCTAACACTGCCTCTTGGGGAAGGCAGGAACAAAGTGTATAAAAGAACATGAGTATACCCAATACTTTTTTCTCTTACAATTTAACAGCTTCAAGACTGAACTGTTAGTTGCCTTGAAAGCTTTACCAGTATGCTGCCTTCTCCCTGTCTATCAAACAGTAAAAAAACATAACTGAGAAGTTTCTTCAAAACACATTCATGAAGATTTTATTACTATTAAAAAGAAAAAAACTATATTTTAAAGCTGCTTTTTTTTTAACCAAGAAACCTAACATTTGCATAAAAGACAGCCTCTGGGTTGTCTGTACAACTCCCTTTCTGTGGATGTTTCCTCCCAACTCCCCTATCATAGATATTTAAATTCCATGACTCTAGCCAGTCATAACCTACCAGCCAGTGCTTCTCTCTTGTGGGAGTTCAGAATCGGAAATCAGAAAGGATATTTCAGTCTCTGATGTTTTTTGAAGTGGTGACAGGTAAACTCAAAAGTTGTGGAATTGTCATCGAGTACAAAATACATGGGAAAGCAGAGAGAAATGTCCATTTGCACAGAAAAATAAGGAAAGACATGTACAGAAAAAAAGAAAAGACACAGAGAGAAGGAGTAATGTCTTACAGCTTTCCAGTCCCACCTGAGCCCAGCCGTACTTCCTGCCCATAGGCTCCATGACATTCCCTTGTATTCATATAAAGCCCTTCACCTCCTTTGTACTCACACAGGCTTGCAGTGGGATTCTGTTCCTTAAAGACAAAAGCCTTGATTCCAACAATTTATTGACACAAGAGACACGGGGAAATTTTTGATACACTAACAACAAAAAAAAAGTTAGAACCCCATCCAATAATAAAAACAACAACAACAAAAGATGTAGATATTGTCTGTGAAATACAATTTTAGAGATAAGCAACCTCCATAGAAAACTGTAATATTTATCCTAACAGAGTCCCTATCTAGGAATAACAGTGGTGACTGGCAGATTGCATTGTTTCTTCAAAATATTCATTCCTCCACCTTATAAAGTCCCTCTCTGGTAATTCTCCCCGTGAAAGAAATATATTTCCTACTGCCACAATCTCAGGTTTGGCTACATGATTTGCTTTGGCCAATCCAAAGTAAGCCCAAGTGACTGTACCAGTGCCAGGCAGGAATCTGAATGGCATCTTGCAGTTCCACAGAGGCGTTCCTTTCTCTCTGACAACACAAGAAAAAACAACGGTGAGGCTGTGTTACAATAATGTGAGGATGTGTTACATGTCAACCTTCAATAGGCAATTAGCATGAACAAGAAATAAACCTCTATTGTTAGAAGTCATGGAAATTTTAGAGTTGATTGGTACCGTGGTATACCTGGCATAAGCAGACTGGCACAAGTCTCAAAGAGATGCTCATGACTAATAAAGCCAATGGGTAAGAAAATAAATACTTCATCTGGAAGTTCATTTAAATATTGCCAATAAGCTTATATTTTAAATAGCCCTTGTAGTTTTCAAGCTATCAGGCTGTTGATGATTTTAAGGATCTTTAAAGATAATGCTTACCAAAGAATAAATTTACTACTTCTGCCATGTTTCTAAGAACTGTCCACAGATTTATGAAAAAGACATACTTCTTCTTAAAGGATATTTCAAAGATATTCTAATTTTAGTGTTTGTACTTTTCCAAAACCTGTGGGTATAATAAGGCTTTTCAAAACAATATATCAATTGAGAAAAAGTTCTGAATAAATTTTATATTTTCCTTCTACCTTATGAAAACAACCTGATGCCAAAGGTTCTGATTCTTCCAAATAGTAAAAACCAAAAAAATTGTTAATGCCATTCCAATTTTCTTGGTCATTTTATAACACCAATGGCCTTAAGTCCTCTATAATCCAGATAATAATTTTACTTTTAAGTATGTCTTTCCGAGGGGGAGCCTGGGTGGCTCAGTCAGTTAAGTGTCTGACTCCTGATTTGAGCTCAGGTCATGATATCACAGTTCATGAGTTCGAGCCCTGCATCTAGGTCTGTGCTGCCAGCATGGAGCCTGCTTGAGATTCTCTCTCTCTCTGCTCCTCCCTGTGCCCGCCCTCTCCCTCTCTATCTCTCTCTCTTTAATAAAAAAAGAAAAGAAAAGAAAAGAAAAGAAAAGAAAAGAAAAGAAAAGAAAAGAAAACGGGAGGGGGGAGTATCTCTTTCTGAAAACAATGTCATATTTAATAGAGTTTTGATAACTGGAAATAATTATCAAATAAACTAAGATAAAATATGAGGCTTATTCTATACATTGTGCCACTAAGATTAGCTGTGTGACTTTAGGGAAGTCATTCAACCTCTATGAGCCAGTAGAGAAGCTTAGAAAAATGAGGATAATAATCTATACCTACTACATATTATAGGAACCAAATGCTATAACACCTTCACTAACCTAAAAAATAAAAAGCCACATTTTCACTATAGAAGCAGAATATATGCTTACATATAGTTTCCATAAACCTTAATACAAAACTAAATTATTGAAGAATCAAGTAATGTTGGAAATTGCTTCTACTTTACACTAACTTCACTATTAAAACCACAATAAATTATATTAATAAGAGAATTGTCTCATGCAATTCTATTTTTCATTCTAGGTGGTCATTTGATAAACATCTCCATTTAAATACCAAAAACAACAACAACAACAACAACAACAACAACAACGTTAATGTCTTTAAGAAAAGAGATTAGGAAATAATCCCAACAGGTTTTAAATTGCATATGTTAATATTTTTCTAAGCTTTTTACTTATATTTACTGATTTAATCCTTCTAACAAGCCTATGAGGAAGTTACTACTAATTAGTCCATTATTCATATAAGAAAACTGAGGCACAGATTAAGTAACTGTCCAAAAGTCACAGCTCATAAGTAGCACAGTCAGATTTTGAAACCAGACAGGCAGTATTAAAATTCCATTTCAAACTAATATTATCATACCAGTACGAGCAAAGGAAAAAGATTTTGGGGAAAGATGCAATATAGTTGGGCCAATAATAAACTATTTCACAAGTACATATCAAGTCTGTCTTTTAAATAATCCCTTTCACTTAAATTATTGAAATTTTATATTGGTAGAAATCATGTAGATGCATCGACTAACATAAATGTTGTTCATCTAAATCCATTACTTCCCTTGCTACAATTCCTTTCTTTCATTGTTATTGATGAATCAGCTTTGAAAAATCCATTTTGCTTCACCAGTGGGGCTGAGAAATTTTAATCTCTGAGTTAGACTGTGTTCTTGGTAATGAAAAAGTTGAAAGATCATGAGCAAATAAATGCATAGTAACTGTAATACAACAAATAACAGCTAGAGCATCTAGAACAGATCTTTGATACAGCACAGTACTCTACAAGAATACACTCCAAATGGTGTATATAGCATGTATCTACCATATCTTTTAAAGAATGAATGAATACGTACAGATGACAATGTAAAAAAAAAAGAATCCCATGGAATGACCTGTGTAAATATGTAACAACTCTCTGCATATAGTGAAACACATTTTAGATTGAGATTTGAATACTAATGACAATTTCTTGTAAGCTATTACTTTTATAAAGAAGATCTGCCATTTAAACACTGAAATTTCAACTCTGAAATTTCAACTGTGATTTGAGAAATCATTAACTAGCCAAAAAAAATTTTTTCCAAGTTGGAATTATATTCAAAACCTTCAAGAAAGACTCACAAGACTCAGTTTAATTTAAATAACTTAAATTTGACATATTCAAATAACTCAGAGCTTTTAAATTTAAAGAAATGAAAAAGAAAATATCCAAGTCCCAATATGAGAGAAAGGTGACAAAAATCCATTACTTTTAGGAGAAAAGAGTCAAACATTTCCAAGGAGACTATTTGACTCCTTAGAAAAACTAATTTGCCTAAAATGAGCCAGGATTTTATTATTGGTCCATTATGAAAAAGTAGATCTTATGCATTTTATTCCAATTTTTCAAATGAGAAACTTCAGACAGATTAAATATAAAAGAAGGGTCCCTATATTTTACATCTAAATTTGCTCAAAGGCAAGTTATCAACAGAATAGAAATGTGGTTACATCAGTGTGTCACAGAATAATGATTACTATAGTGAGTCAAATGGATAAATATTGTTTCTGTAAATTCTCAAAACAACTTTCTTTAGTACTGTAAACTGCAAGGAACTAAAACAACAATTGTGAAATTACTATATTTCAGCTTTTAAGAAACTTGGTGAGGGATCTTTTTTTCCCCTAGAATGTATCTGTTGCTTTTCTAACAATATCAATAAGCCCAGGAGGGCATCTACACACATTTCCAAGTTTTAATAATAGTCAACGTATTAAATAACTAATCCAGTATAATGCACCATTCCAAAGTAGAGTGTTTGGCCAATATACCTCTTCAGAGAGATACTGTAATTGCTTCACTCCACTTTCAATAAACGATCTATAATGAAAGTTGCTTTTTTAGGCTTAACCTAGAGCTGTACCCTGTGGGAAATGATGGGTCTTTGTAAAATGTGTTACAGTTTACTAATAAGGATGCAGAAGAAGCACAACTGATGAACCAGCAAATCTGCTCTGACTTATTTGGTCTTTGCTGCATGAATTTGAATATCATCAAAATACATTATCCTTATCCTTAACCTGCTTCCTATGATTCACTCTATCCTCACACTTATTTCAAAAGGAACTTTAAGCACTTGAATATTTTACATACCTGTGCTGGTCCTACGGCATTACATAAAACAGAATATTTTTTTTTCTAAAGGACAAAAATGAAGCTTTGAATAGAAAGCAGTAACCAGGTGAATAATCAGGACCTGGACAAAAGCAGAGAGCATTTACATTGCAATATCTATATTTGATACTGATATATAATCAGAATTTCTCACGTAAAAATAACACAAATTACCTTCCCTGAATATTTACCAACTGACTATCAGGGAACCATGAAGATGTGGATTATGAGTCTCTTTTCACCAATAACAGATTGTTTTATCTTGAACATACCTGTTAATTCTTCTCTCCCTGCCTCTGACTCCCTTCCTACCTTCTGTCCATCTTGCCTTCCTTTCTGATTCATTCATGAATTCATTTAACTTCTGTTGAGGGTATAACATGTACTGGGCATTATGGCTGCCTCTACGGATACAAAGATAAACAAAACAGTTGTGCCCCAATGGAGTTCCTAATCCTTTGAGTGAGAGAAAAAAATAAATACCTATACTATAAAATACTATAAGAAAGGTTTATTCGGAGTGTTCTGAAAGCAGAGAAAGGGATATAATTCAGTTTCCCAGAGATGGTGACACAGGAACTGAGTTGTGAAAATCAAGTAGGCTGTATGGATGAGGAAGTGGGGTGGGACAGGTATTTCTAGCAGAAGAAATAGGAGAGGTGACATACCACAACCTCTGTAATTACTTAGCTATGGGTCTAGGGTCGGTCGCAAATAAGGAACGGATGGATTCTCCAAAGTTGGGTGCATACCCTAAGGGTGCCTAAGACAAAGAGAAGAGTACAGGAATAAAATATTAAAATTTCTTTTACAATTATTCTTACCACCTTTTTAAAAAAATTCTATTTTTGAACATACTATTTAATTAAAATAACTTTTTAGTATTCTAAACCTTGTACATGTGTATCATTTGTAAATAAATAAATATACACTGGATATACACCCTCCAAAAATTTTAATTAGTGGTATTGCAATAAAAGAAAAAGAAAGAACCTCATAACCTATATTATCCTGAAAGTGATGCATAAGAACAATGGATTTTAAGCAAATGAGTAATGACAGGATTTTAAAAGATCATTCTGACTGTATTCTAGAGGGTAAATTCGAAGACGAGTCCTCAGACAAACAGTTATAAAGCCACTGTAGTAATCCTCATGAGAATATCTGAAACAATGATGATGGCACAAGAGGAACACCAAGGAGGCTGCTTATAAGAAAAAAAGAGTATAAAACTATAAATCACACTAACTTACATCATTCGTTACACTTTGGCCCTACACAATTCCACAAAGATAATTCCTATACCCTTCCAAAAGCTGGCTTACAAATCAAGTCATAATGTACTATTATCCGATTTGAGATCATTAAAACTTAAAGATGAAATTATATTCTTATTTCATGATGAGGACCAATATTTGAAAATCAATATAATCACTGTTCCTACTAGATCACTCTAGTTTCTTTTCATGTAAGCTAATGTAAATCTTAATCAGAGAAGACGGGAAAGAGGGAAGGAAGGAGGGGGAGGCAAAAGTGAGGGGAACTGGAGGAGAGAAAGTGAAGATGCTGAGATCACTCCCTAATTAACCAATGCCATCATATTGGTGATAGAACAAAGATAGTATTGTTTCCAGTTTCCTTTTCTGTTTTACCAGGAAAGTTTCATAGGCCAGGGACTTTTAAATAAATCTGCTTCCAAATATATCACAGATTTCCTTTGCTAAGAGCCAGAAACCAAACAAAAGAGAACAAATAATAAGATATAACTTGGGTAAGTTATGCTTTATCCACAGAGTTTAAACAGTTGGATTTAACAAAATTAGATATACTTTCTGAATGAATAACTTATCTCCATTAAGTTTAAACTGTGGGAAAGGAAAAGATATGATAATAGAATTTGATTAAGTTGTACCTTCGAGTACTATTCTCCATCAACATTTAAGAATTCCTTACCTATTTCTGAATGAATAAATCAATTACTGTTCAAATTTTATTTCAGATCAAAGCACTTGGTCCTACATAAGAAGTATCATATTGGTGGCCCTGTTGCCAGAAAAGCCGCATGTGATTAAACTGGAAATGTTACCACCATAGCAGATAACTTTTCAACTAGGACAAAATGGAATATTATATGAGATATCCCTAGTGGCATTTTGTAATGGTTCCTTATCCTGGCTTTCTAAAGGGTAAAGTGTTTTCTAAGAATTTCACGTGGCCTTCAATGGCATAGCTCCTCTCTTAAATTACTCTGGTTTTCCCACAATTCTGCCAGTCAGACTTATATTGAAACTGGCTGAATGGTGTAGTGACAATAAATGGATTCTCAAGGATTATTCACAAGAACTCAAAATATATAAAGCATTTTGCCTAGCTGGCTCAGTTGGTAGAGCATGAGACACTTGATCTCAGGATTGTTAAATTCAAGCCCCTCAGCGGGCATACAGATTACTTGAAAAAAATAAAATACATAAAGCATTTTAACATTACTGTTAAAAATCATCATATAATGTTAAAAACGAGTTATCTTATGTATAGGGCGCCTGGGTGGCTCACTCAGTTGAGCATCTGACTCTTGATTTTGGCTCAGGTCATGACCTTCCTGGGATCAGCCCTGGCACGCCTGCATCAGGCTCCCAGCTGACAGTGCGGAGCCTGCTTGGGATTCTCCCTCTCCCTCTCTCTCTGCCTCTTTCTTTCCCTCTCATTCTCAGTAAATAAATAAACATTTTTTTTTAAATGTATAGTTACTTTTTGTAATGAAAAGAGGGAGAGATGGTATATTCCTGTAATTTCTCACAGCTCTAGAAATTCACTGGATGCAGACTGACAGCTCAGAGAACAAAATGCCATCCTACAGATTCAAAAAGTGTTTATTAATCATTCTAAATTTCATTCCTCTTTTTAATGTATTCTGAGAATATCGTGGCAATCAGCATTACATTATTGTTGTAATGATAGCTTAGGAGGCAACAAAAATCCTCTCTGGGATACTGAAATCAGATAAGTTAGAGACAGCTGACAGAGCACTGTAGGGGCACTTTGTTTAGAAATAGCAGGTAAGGTGCCTTCTACAATAGTAAAGTCATCCCAGTTTTTCATTCCAAAACTCCACAGATTTACTTCTGAACTAACCCTACATGGGGCTCAAAAACAAAATATATTCACCACCAACAATAAATTAGCTGACATGTGAGCACATAACATGTGGCTTTAAATATAGCACTAAATTATTCGTCCTCCATAGAGATAGAATGGACTCTGATTCATAGAGCAGGTAACAAACCTAAGGCTCTCAATCACGGCTGAAGGAATTTACGTGCACTGCAGACATTCACTCTCTGTAGAAGGTCATCGCTTCACAGCCTGGGAAATAATCCCTGCCTGCGGACTTGCAAAGTGCCTGAGGCATAGCTCCTGAGAGGCATAACTCCTCTTCTTTCAAGGCTAGAGGTCGGAGCCATGATCACAGCTCAGTCAAATTTAAAGGAAAAATGTATCTAGGGTCAAAAATATCCTAAGGAAAAATAGAAGACTAAAACTAAAAAAATATACTGTGCTCCTCTGGGCTTTGGCATGGTGATAGAAAAACCTGTTGCAGAATATTAAATGTAGATGTTTTTTCATCTGATAGCTAAACTAAAACTGAATACAGAATCGAATGCATGTCATGCTGCAATCCGGTTTGCGGACATTTTTAAACGCTACAAATCCTTTTAAATCCTCATCAGCCTAAACATTCTAGAAAAGAAAAAAAAATCAAGTTTAAGTGACTTAAACATGAAATGTGAGCAATGGCTCAATGATTAAATGACTGCATCAATTAACTTGAGTACACAGAAAGAATGTTGCTCTTTCAAAGCAGTGTTAATTCTGCCTCTGATCGGACAGACTCCTGCTCATATCAAGGTTGTTGCTTCATAAAACACAACTCATACAGCAAAAGAGGAGAAATGATTTATAAATAAGAATAAACTGTTGTTTGGGAATTCTTCATAAAATACATAAACTAAATTGATGTTTATGTGAAAAATACAGTCATTTCCATACACTTCCAAGAGTGAAAAACTCTGAAAATTGTTTTTGAAAATCATGAGACAGATGAAATTACCATAAACTCAACAAAAGTGGCTTGGTACCCATAAAAATCATAAATGAGTGTATTTAAAGATTAAATGCATTTCTGGATGTACGCATTGCAAAGGAGAAAGTGTTTTATTTTGGTCATCTCTGCCAACTGCTATTACATGCTGTCATTTTCAGTAAGGGGAAATGTATTTGCAAAAGCAGAGTGAGCACAACAGGCCTTAAATCAGACAAGTTGGGGACTGCTGACAAAGCGCTGTCTGCACTCTGCCTACCAGGGCCCTTGAATATCAGGATTTTACGGCGTGTTTTCCTGACATATCTGATACTTAGTAAACCCTACTGCCTGCTTAGAATCTGGAGTACTAACCTACTTGCTATTTCTAAGTTCGCTCTCACTCTTTCAAAGGACCAGGCTCTACCCTGGCAAGAAGGAAAGGAGTAATCCCTGATGAACTAACTGATTTTGCCCTTTCATTCTTCCTGGCTTTTCCAATCTCAGTTCACAGGTTACTTCCTCATGGTTTTCTGTGTTACTCAGAATGTTATGGTGAGGTAGTGAGTTAACTCTGAAATCTCTTCAGCTTACACCAAAGTTTTCTTTCTCACTCATACAAAGTCTGTTTCAAGTCTGGCAGCTCTCCACAGCAGCTTCCAACTGGTGAGTGCCAGTTCTATCTCTGTGACAGGGTTATCTTAACATGCCATACTCATATTGCCATGAAAAGTTAATAAATATCTGGAGAGCAAGGTACTATCTCATAACTGCTTTGGCCCAGAAGGGCACCACTTCTGTCCACAGGGCATTGGCTAAAATTAGTCACAAAGCCATGCCTAGCGGTAAAGAGCCTGGGCCATATACCCTTCCCAGTAGACCTGGAAAAAGAGAAGAATAACACATGGGTAAGTACTTTAAGTCTCCACTATACATTTTTCTAACCCTGTCCTATAAGTGTAGATTGAGTACCCACAATGCACTCTCCACTTTGTCTTCACTCCACCATAGAATATAAATTGTTTATTATCTATTTTACTTCATTAGTCAATAGCTCTTTGAAAGGAACAACCAGATGCTGTCTTCCTGACTAAATTCCATAAACACAGAAACAAACATAATCACAGAAAGTCTGATGCATGCATGTCTAACGTTATTTGAGAAGTTCTAATTACTAAGATATGGTAGCAACATCAAAAATATATTTAACTTTGGGGTGCCTGGGTGGCTCAATTTGTTGAGTGTCCGACTCTTGATTTCAGCTCAGGTCATGATCCAAGGGTCATGGGATTGAGCCCCGTGTCAGGCTCCATGCTTAGCATGGAGCCTGCTAAGATTCTCTCTTTCTCTCGCTCTGCCACTCTCCCCAATTTGCACTCTCTCTCTCTAAAATAAAAAAGCAAAATAAAAATAATTTTTTAACTTAATATGAAAACAACCGTTTATTCAACATCAACAAGTATTCACAGAATGTTTCCTGTATGCCAATCAAAATCTAGGTTCAGAGAGAACGGTTGTAATTGACATAAACAAAGACCTTTACATGTAGAAATTCACATTCTAATAAAGACATGCAATAAATAAACATCAGAAACAAATATCCAAAACAAGAATGCCAGAAATGAGAAAATACCAGTAGGAGAGCTACCTAAGCAGGCTGATCAGAGAAGCACTCTATAAAGGTAACATCTGAGAGACACATGATAAGAAGTGAACAATTAGAAAATCTAAAGCAAGGGTATTTTAAAAGGAGAATACAGCTAGTCCAAAGTGTAAAGCAAACATAGTATATTCAAGAATGTAGAATATATATACGATGCATATAAATTAGAAACACCCCTAACTATAGTTACATGTGAAATTATCTTGCAATAAGGACCTTATGTAAAGTTCAAGGTACTCTCTCTTTTATGGAATTAACCTCTAAATTGTAGAGTTAAAGCATGCTTCCCAGCATATCTCATCACCATCAACCACCAATGTTATTAAGTGCCTTACATGTGAAAGAAAAGCAGCTATTATCATATTTAATTTTTTTTAAATCAGACTCTTCACTTAAAAAAATACAATCTTTTAGAAAATAAGGCAAAAATATATGAAGTGCGAGTTAATACCAAAATTTTAAAGCAATGTGTGACAAGAATAAGACATATCTTCAGAAAGTCTAAGGCTAATTACCAAATAAAATTATCTACATAAACTTTTATTTCTATATTATCCATAAACTCAAGTTTGAAGAATGGATGGACTAGATGGATTTTCACTAAATTTGCAGGATACAGTGGGCATATTTCTGCCTTAAGAAACAGTCTGTGTGTTACATACAATATTCATTTGCAGGGCACCCAAACAAGGTAGAGACTAACTTTCCAGAGCCGCTAAAACTAAAAAGTACAACAAAAGGACCATGAAATCTTAAAGGGGTGGTGATAATGAGAGATAGGCCATTTTAGCATTTAAAACAATGCCATGGATGGGCAGGGAGAAATTCGTGGTTTCAAACTTGAACTTCAAATTATTCAACTCAAAGGCAATCAATCCAAATTCCATGCACTGGTTTGCAATAACAGCAATTCTCATATATACAATAGGATATAGTGTGTACCAGAATGAGTGGTAATAGGGATTTATATATTTAATGATAGTTGGTGATTCTCCCAAACTATGCAGAGGAGGCTAACTACTATATAATAGAGATTATGAACTAAAAAGAGGAAAAAAAGTTTGTTGACATTTTTTTATGTTTATTTTATTTTTGAAAGATAGAGAGAGACAGAGACAGAGCATGAGTAGGGGAGAGAGATGCAGAATTTGAAGCAGGCTCCAGGCTGAGCTGTCAGCACAGAGCCCAATGTGGGGCTCGAACCCATAAACCGTGAGATCATAACCTGAGAGCTGAAGTCAGACACTTAACCAACTGAGCCACCCAGGTAGCGCAAAAAAATGTTTGTTTTAGTTAACGTTTGCCCAGAAGCAAATCCTGAGACAAAGATTCATATGCAATTGGTTATATAGGAAAAAGCAATGGTAAGGTAAGACAGAAGTGAAACTTGGAAGGAAAGTCAAGCATAAAGGGTTGGTTATTAATCAAGTATCCACTGTGGATTAAAAAGAAATAAAAATAATAATAATAATTCCTCTGGGGACATCTGGCAACCAGTTTACAGCAGTGTAGCCAGTATGTGAAAGGGTGAAAAGGGTTTTATATAGTTTTATATAGTCATTCATGTCAGTCATTAACTGAGGGATACTCCCAGGCAGTATTAATTATCTGGCATTGCTGGTCTACTGAGCAGGAAGGCAAAGTGGGCTCTGGTGACAAGAAAGAGTCCTCAGGCAAAGGAATACGATTGCTGTATATAACAGCCAGCATACACTGACATGGCAAGAGCAAGGGTATATTGGTGGTAAACTGATCAACATGTGGATGGAAATAATCTAGAAGACCCATCAGAAGTGTGATTTGAGCTGGACTCTGAGAAATGGGTTGGATTTGGTTAAGGGAAAGCATTTAAGTTAGGAAACGTGGCATGAGCAAAAGCATTGAGGTAAGAAAGCATAAGAGGCATCCTAGATCTGTTATAAGCCAGTTTGGCTAGATCATGGAAACAGTTTATATAGGATATTCTTGGGAAAATATGGCAAAAAAAAATATGTGTTGGGTCCATATTACAGAAGGCAGAAATGCTAGGCTAAAGAGTTTTAACTTTTTCCCCAAATATTGAGGAACATTAAGTGTCCAAGCAGGACAATTAATAAAATAAAAACATTACTTTATGGCATTAATATCCATGTTGGCACCATTCTTGTCCTTGGAATGTAAAATCCTATAGGATAGGAACTGAATCTGTTCAGTTTCGTTGGGGGAGGATTACATGCAGAAAGGATTCAGTAACCTATTAGCGATGAGCACCTGAAATTCAAAGAACCATGGTATCTAAATACCAATGGTATCTAAATACCATTTTCTACTAAAAGGAACCAATATTCCTTGGAAAAAGGACTGATTCCAGATCTGTGCAGAATATTTACAGTAAGAGCTTAAAACATTTTGTCATGCCAGAAAGGAAGTAAACTGTCAAACACTACAGTAGCCTGGTCAATAGAACCCAGGGACCCACTTAGGGTTCCCACTGACCAAACAAGTAATTTGAACATCAAAATAATAAATATTATAGAAATATTTTTAGATAATAATATCTTCAATAACTTGAAATATATTAAAATTTTTAACATCCATGAGTTCCTAAGTATATTTAAAAACTTGAACGGGGCGCCTGGGTGGCTAAGTTGGTTAAGTGTCTGACTTTGGCTCAGGTTATGATCTTGTGGTTCGTGAGTTTGAGCCTCACATCTGACTCTGTATTGACAACTCAAAGCCTGGAGCTTGCTTCGGATTCTGTCTCTCTCTCTTTGTCTCTCTTTCAAGAATAAATAAACATTAAAAAAATTAAAAAACAAACTTGAAGGATATTAGGGAACTAACTCATTATTCTAAAAACTAGGAAATAAATGAGAAAATTTCACATTTATGCCATTTTTTTCTGTGTAAACTGTACTAAATGAGGTAAAGTTCTTCACTATAAAAGAGAATTTCTGTTAATAAATGTAGCATGATCAAATCAGAATATCATCATTTTGCGACTTGTAATGAAATAATGGACGTAAGCAATAATAATCGATGGCTGCTAAAACTATTAGCTGGCAAGTTGATGGGATAATTTATGTTTATCATAAACTTTATCAGCCTAACAATACCTAAACCCAATAACCAACTGTAACATGAAATAGACAATCAGTGTATGCCACTTAATGTAAAATAATAGGTAATAAATAACACCTATAAAGTCTCCTCATGGAAAAAAAATTTTTTTTAGTCTGAAAAATCCTGTAGATTTAACTGCCGGTTTTACAAGAAATATAGGCAATAAGATAATGTGAGAATACAATTTACAAAATTCAGAATATGGGAAACTCTACAGAGCAGATAATCATTATTCTCAAATAAATTGCAAGAAAAACTACAGGAGAATCTATAGATCAAAAAACATCAAATGTAATGTGGAGACTTTTTAATGTCCTGATTTGAGCAAATCAACTGTAAAATATATTAAAGAAAATGTGAGACAATAACATTTGATACTGAACATCTCTGCTATATTATGGAATTACTGTTAAAATTTTAGTTGTACTAATGACATAGTTATGTTCTTTTTAAGAGCCATTTTACATCTTACATATATATTCATAATTCCAAAAAGCTTCCCCTTAAATATTTATTAATAAAATAATATAGTGTCTGGTGTTTACTTCACAAGAATACTAAAGACTGGAATGACTATATATTTATAATTGTTTACACTATATGATTAATATGTGAGTGCTCCTTATACTAATCTATTTAATATAAGTTTGAATACAAGATTGGGTATTCCAAGTGAGTTAACTAAAACTTAGTATTTCTGAGGTCCTATGTGATCCTGGAAATCATTAAAGACTAAAGACAACTACTCACAAAAAAAAGCATAGTACACAGGTTTAAAAAGCAGTAAAGATGCGGTGCCTGATGGCTCAGTCAGAAGAGCACACAATTCTCGATCTTGGCATACTGATTTCAAGCTCCACAATGGGTGTAGAGGTTACTAAATTCATTCATTCATTCATTCATTCATTCATTCATTCACTTTAGAAAAAAAAAATACAAAAGCAAAAAAAATAAAAAGAATAAAAACAGCAGTAATGAAAGCAAATGTCGACCGGTATACATAACTTCACTGTCATGAGAGAAAGCTTCCAATATCTCAAATTCAGGCAGGAAGCAGTGGTCAACCTTAACATAACAGACTCCTTAATATGCTGAATGCCAAGGATGCATTTCAGTAAAGAAAAAACCTCTGGTCCAGGAGACTACCAAAACCTAGCTTTGTAATCTCGAACTCACGCAACTTCTTTAGGCTTTAGGAAATGAAATAATTAACAGCACAAATAATGGTGTTGTGAGTACTAGCTAAACTCTCAACTTCCTAAGAGCTTTGAATGCATTATCCTCTTTTAACCTCATAACCCAAAGAGGTGTTATGGGAGCTTGATATACACCATTCAAAGGACGATTAAATGAATGAAGAATCAATACATAGAACCATTTTGCACATGAGGAGTCGAGTTTCAGAGGCCCAGAACTTATTTAAGGTCATATACTGGAGTAAGTTGGTCCCGCCAATATGCCAGGTTTATTCAACGCGCAAGTCGACTTTGAACACGCCACTGCATTGAAGCATACAGGAGAGGTTAGGTGACTGGTGTGAAATACTGACAAACTTAAAACCTTTTCCACACACCTACGGTTTTCCATCGTCCGCACCACACTTAACATGTCTCGGTATGACGGAAAAGGAAAACCAGCCCCTGACTCACCACCAAGAAGCTGGACCTTAACAGCAGTGACCTCCCCGCCCAGGCTCCCGAACGCGTTCACCCCCAAACCCCTCCCCTTCACGGATCACGCACAACTTGTGATCCTCAAACTACATTTCCCATAAAACCTTGCGAGGACAGCGACCCTCCGCCGGAAGTCAGGAAGGCTCTTTCTGACGCCGGGAAGAGCGAGCGTGGGGTTTTCCCGGTCTTGCGGCAGTATCCTGCTTTCCTCTATTCTGGTTACCTTTGGTTAGTAACAGCAACGGCAAGTTAGTCGTCCCCGGTGCCCGCTCTGGGTTGGGTGGCCAGTTCTCAGTGCTTTTTGATCTCAGCGCTGTCGGCCTGGCCATGCTGGGTGGTTTGGCGCAGTTTCGGGGTGCGGTGCGGGTGCAGGCGCGGGAGCTTCCCGATGGGGGCCGGGGGTGCAGCCTCTCGGCTGCTGCTGGCTTTCCAGTCCAGTCTTTGAGGTGGGGAAAACAAAATGCTGCTTCAACTGTAGATTCACGTTAAAAGAAGGAATCTCACAGTAATAACAAGAAAAGAAACTATCTCAAGGCATTTAAGCGTTTGGAGAGAGATTGCGTACGTGTTGCTTGACTGGTTAAATGGCCACCTCGAATGCCCAAGGACGTGGAAATCGTTAAATAATGGGCAGTGACTTCACTGACAGAGCCGTATTTGAACTCTGCCCTGTTTCTTGAACCATGTGACATTGAGCGAGGCATGGGCCCCGGGTACACATCGGTAAAAATGGATGTGGTTTCGTTAAAATCTAAGGCCCTTTTAACCTTCGTTAAACGACCTCTCAGAATGGTCTGTTCTTTTTGGAAAGCAAGGGCGGCATTTAGCTAAATCACCTTATCCTACCTTCAAATCCTTACCTTGTGGAAAACCCGTCAATGAGAAACGAAAAAATAAATCCAGCAGCCGAGGTGGATTTCAGATTTTGTGTAATTTTCTGGAATGAGAAATGGTTCTGTTTCTAGATGGCTTTTCTGCCAAAAAAAGCTTCCTTTCTCCTGAGAATATTGAATCCTTAAGAACTGTACTGGGGATAGTGAATAGTACTATATTTTTGGAGGGCAGTTTTGCACTCTGTCCTGTGGAGTGGCCTCTTGGGAAGGTGAAGAAATGAATGACCTCAGAACGTAAGACAGTAAAATACTGCTTAAAGAAAACCTAACTGAAGAACCTGTGTGATATTTTGTGGAAAATCAATTTACGGGAAAGGCAACTTGGAAGGGAGACCATACATGAGTCAGTATACAGCAATAATTCAAAATAAAGTCCTGGAAAGTTGTAGTTTTTCTTATTGATAATATCCGTAAAGCATTTAGAAATCTCAATATGAAGAGAACAGTGAGATAAATTCTATGGTAAATCAAAAGAAATAAAAAGTTGTTTTCTAATATAGAAATCACTCCTTCTAATTTAAGTTGTAAACATATTTTCACCGTTCCTGTGAGTAGTTTTTTCTTAAGCTTTTTGTTTTAATTCCAGTATAGTTAACATACAGTGTTATGTTAGTTTCAAACGTACAATATTGTGATTCAGCAATTCTGTACACTATTAAGTGTTCGTCATAAGAGTGCTCTTTAATCCCCATCACCTGTTTACACACACACACACACACACACACACACACACACACACACCCCTCCCCTTTTGTGAGTAGTCAGATTTGACCTTTTTTATAAGTAGCGGAAAAATACAAACAGGAAAGGTGAACAGTTAATCTTTTTGGCCCATGTTTCCCCTAAATTTTGTTCATACTCATAAAATTGATCAGCCAAATTGCATTGTGAGAACACTAGACACAAAAGAAGTTAAAATGTATGGATTATAACCTTTCCTTTTTAGGCTAAATATCTTCTTGCTTAAAATGATAGAAGTGTAGTCAGAATCACAAATCAATTCTTAGTAGCATTTCACTAAACGAAAATTCATACCTTAAAAAGTACTTTGTTCTCAGAACATAACTCCTAGAGAATTTAAGCATGAACTGTTTCCACAAAGAATTCCTCAGTCTGTGCCCTACCACATTCAATCCACAATAAGACAATTTTTATAAAGAGGTAGGAAACATTTTCTATATATTTTGTTCTTACTGAAAAAATGGAGTAACAAAGCAGACAAAGTTAATGGTTTAAATAGTTTCTGTCATTCAAGTTTTGACAAAGTGACCACCAGCACAGTGTTCAATGAGAGATCCAAAATACATGGTCATTTGATTTATGACAAGGATGACAACTGCAGCACAATGGGACAAAGATGGTAATTTCAAGAATGGTGCCAAGTCAAATGGACTATCCATTGGATAAAAATGAATCTTGCTGCTACTTTACACCATGAACAAAAATAGTCCCACATGGATTATAGAATTAATTGTACAAGGGAATGCAAAAAAGTATTTTCAAGTGAAACGTAACACAGGTTTCGAATAATTAGCTGTAGGATCATAATTTTCCTAAAGGCAGGCACCTATTTCTGACAACATTGCCTCTAAGAGAATACTAGTTATCATCTGCTAAAAACCCTCTGACTTGACTTCTGTCTGCTTTAACCCCTCTCGTTCCCTTGATCTATATTGAAATCTCTCTGATCTGCCTCAGGTACCTTGACACCCCCTCTCAAGGATATGCCCCCCCATTCTCTTTTATTGCCAAAGATCTTTATACATTGTGTTATACACCCCCCATGGTGAATTATATTTAAAATTCTCAACTGATAACAATTTTGAAATGTATACTATGATGACAGTTGGCTATAAATGACCTCTTGAGTATATAGCTTTACAAACCATGCCTATTCTAATTATATCAGCATTCACATAATATTCTAGCATTGAACAAAAAGCAAATGAAAATGAAAGGTTTTTTTCTATTTTCCTTTTTTTTAAGGAAGAAATGTCTTCTATAAAAAGAAGCCCAAAGCAAGAAATAATTTCCCAGTTTCACTATTCAGCTGCAGAAGGAGATATTGCCAGGTTAACCGTAATCCTCAGTCATTCTCCATCTCTTCTCAACGAAACTTCTGAAAATGGCTGGACTGCTTTAATGTATGCCGCAAGGAATGGACACCCAGATGTTGTCCAATTTCTACTTGACAAAGGGTAAACATTTTAGGCACTACTACTTGAAGGGCTCTGTGGTTTCATTTCTGGGTTACATATTTCCTTTTAAATTTTTCATGTAGCCATATTTATACCAATAGACTTCTAAATAACTTGTTGACCAGTTTTATTATATAAAAACATAGAAAAATACCTAACTAAAAACTTTTCTTCTATTGAGAGAGGAACCCTTCATACTTAATAACAAAGCAAATTTATGAGTTAGTCTAATCTTTTTCCCCCAGGTAGAAAATGTAGATCTACCCACTATGGCTATCAAGAACCCCTTGTAAAATTGTAATTTCTTCCTATAGCACATAAAACTTACTGTTTTTTATTTTACAGTTCTCCAAAAATTTTAAATATCTTGCTATCTCTAACTTTGCATCATCTATGATTATGTCTTTTAACCTTCCCATTAGTACATCATGTACAAAAAAAAAAAAAAAACTTACGTAATAATGATTAGAGGGCTATTATGTGCATCTGGAAATATTTTACTTTAATAAATATTAAAGAAAATTTTTATTTCCTATTTTATTTTTCTTTCCATTTGTAGGTGTGACAGATCCATTGTCAATAAATCAAGGCAGACTGCACTGGACATTGCTAAATTTTGGGGTTATAAGCATGTAGCTAACTTACTAGCTAATGCTAAAGGTGGGATGAAGCCTTGGTTCCTAACTAAGGAAGTGGAAGAATGTGAAAATTATTTTAGCAGAACACTATTAGACCGAAAAAGTGAAAAAAGAAATAATTCTGACTGGCTAGTAGCTAAAGAAAGCCATCCAGCCACAGTTTATATCCTTTTCTCAGATTTAAATCCCTTGGTTACTCTAGGTGGCAATAAAGAAAGTTTCCAACAGCCGGAAGTCAGGCTTTGTCAGCTGAGCTACACAGATATAAAAGATTATTTGGCTCATCCTGAAAAGATCACCTTGATTTTCCTTGGAGTAGAACTTGAAGTGAAGAAAGAGTCATTTAATTATGCTGGAGAAGTCCCAAGAGAAGAAGATGGGTTGGTTGCCTGGTTTGCTCTAGGTATAGATCCTGTTGCTGCTGAAGAATTTAAGCAAAGGCATGAAAATTGTTATTTTCTTCATCCTCCAATGCCAGCTCTTCTGCAGTTGAAAGAAAAAGAAGCTGGTAAGAAGTGAATACGGTTTACTTGTATTGGTAATAATCTGGTTTTGGGAACTGGGTTGTAATTATATGTATCTGCATTTTCTAGGAGGCACACTTTTTTCATCAAGCCATGAAGTTAGGCTATCTTCATTAGAAATTTCCTGAAGTTCTCACTCTAGGGGACTACTCTCCTGAGCAGTTACAGCAGTTCTAATCAGCCAAGATTAGTTTCCCTAGAATTAATCCTACTGCATGCTGGTTTTATTTGATTCTTCACTGAATAATATTAAGCACCTGCTATACACTGAGCCTGATGGCAAAGACCTTGACTATTTTGTTTGCTGTTGCTGGGTATGCTAGTTCAGGTGGGATCTTATATGCCATGGTAAGAAATTAGGAGTTTTATTCTAAAGTTCATTTAAATGTTGTAATCTGACCTATGTTTTAAAAAGAAACAAAAAACAAAACCCCTCACTCTGCCTGCTTTGTAGATCATGAATTGTAGGTCATGAATTGTGAAGTCAGAAGTCTTATTAGAGGGGATTGAAGGTTACAGTAGCCTAGCTAAGAGATTACAGTGCATTGGGTTGATGGAGAGAAAGGGAGAGTTTAAGATGTTCTGGAGGTAAAATTGATAGGGCTTAATCAGTAGGTTGAGACTACTGAGAGAGAGGATAGTAACCTGGACTACAGCCTGAATGAAGGTGACAGAGATGGAGAAAAGGGGGCATGTTCAAGATATATTTTAGAGAGAAAATCTTCAGCACTTGTTGATGGATTGGGTTTGGGATATATAACGATGAAGAAAAAAGATCATGAATAATTGCTAGGTTTGAGACTTTAGTAATTTGGTAGATAGTGATATTTCTTGATAAAATAGCATAGGGTGACAAGTTGAGCAAAGGAAGCAAGACAGACTTGAAAGAAATAAGATTTTAGTTTTGGGCATATTTAGATTTAGAGAAGGATATTAGAATTTGGAACACAGAGGAGAGGTCTAAACTAGAAATACCCATATGGGAGTCATCAACATGAAGGTGATATTTAAATCTCAGGGAACTACTGAGATTACTTAGAGAATTGAGAGCAAGCAAGAAAAAGCCTTAGAATCACATGTAAATCCCCCTAAATTTTGAAGTCAGGTAGAAACAGAGGAGCCACCTAAGGTATTGTTGACAGTGTGGCTATAACCTAAGAGGAAAACAGGAGAATGCTCATGGAAACCAAGATGGCAGAGTATTTCAAGGGAGTGGTCAAATATACCGAATGCTGTTGAGAATTTGAATAAGATAGAAAAAGATTTTTTTAAAGGATCTTTGGTTTTAGAATATGAAGCTATTGATGAATTTAACAAGTGGAATATCAGTGGAGTGGAAGGAATATAAGCTAAATTGTGGTTGATTGAAAAGTTAATGGGAGGTAACGAAGAGGTCACTCTCAATGTCCACCTTTCCTTAGATGTGTGGTAGGCCCTTCCAGAGGCTGCTTAGATGCCTCCTCCCAATGTCTGAATTGATATGTTTTATTCTTCACATCTGTGGAGAACACGTAATTTTTTATAATAGCACATGCACACACTCAGGGGAAGCAGAGTAGGAGGGAGAATCTTAAACAGGCTCCAAGCCCAGCATGAAGAGCAATGCAGGGCTTGATCTCACAACCGTGAGATCATGACCTGATCTGAAATCAAGAGTTGGACACTTAACCGACTGAGTCAACCAGGCGCCCCAAAGTTGCACTTTTTTTTAAGTTTATTTATTTGGGGGGGCGGGGGATGGGCAGAGAGACGGGGAGAGAGAGAGAATCCCCAGCTGTGCTCTGTCCTGTAAACACAGAACCCAATGCAGGGCTTGAACTCACCATGAGATATGACCTGAGCTGAAACCAAGAGGCAGACACCTAACCAACTGACCTACCCAACCCTGCACTTTTTAAAGAAAATTTCTTTGTAGCAATATAAGTTTAATATCAAAACAATCTCTCTCTCTCTTTTTTTAATAGTTAGGAAACTGAGGACCTTTCATTCATTTAGTGTGTAAACTTACATAGTTAATGTAACCTCTTCATGCTTCATTTTCCTCCTTCAGGAAAAGATAATAATAGTACCTATATCATTGCTCTAACCATTAAATAAGATGATGTAACCCATTGAGCTGCTTTTTATTTCACATAAAATATATTTGTATTATTTGTCATTCATACTATCCATCCATACCACACTATCCTCTGTTTCAGGTAGTCCAATAAAAATATACCTGTTTTCTTCATTCATTCATTCATAAATACATACATACATACATACATACATAAAATCATGTATACAAACATCTTTGCATGATGTTGGCATATAGCATGTACTCAATAAATATTAGCTTGTCTTATTGAAACAATATTGAAATAATGTAGATATTTAGCATAAATTACATACTACAAGGTAATGTAGTAGACAAATATTTAATGTTGCCTGTGGTTCATTGAATTTCAGTATTACATTTGTTTTTACGTATGGTTTATTAGTTTTTGTTTCCCAGTTTAAAATATTGTTATTTATGGTTATTTTGCTTATTTCAAAAATCCTTAGACCAAATAATGTATTTTAGGGAGAGCAAGTTTGTCAGGCAAATGCAAATGTAGCATTTCCAGTTTTATTGCTTCAGTTGTAATATTTCTGGTCGGGCCATATTCTTTTTTGAAATATCAGGGTATCTAGCCAAAGTATATATATACTAAGATTTTTTTCTTGTAGGCATTTTTTTTTCATGAACAGAGTTAACCATGAATGTTATAAATACAGTATTTTTTTAACATTCCATTAAGTTTCCAGTTGTAAACAGGATATGTTTCACAGTGACAAGGAACAGTAGTTTAATCACCCAGGAAAAGAGAAGTTCCTACAGTTTCCTACTAATATTTTTTTTTATATAGTCCAAGTCTAAATTAGGAACTGGCTTTGTAATGTATTTTTGTAAAAGTCTCTATTATAAAGTCAATTTTTATAAAATCACTATACACTAGAATCTTGTATATCCAAAATTTAAAAATCATCTATAGTAAAAGCCTGAGGTAATATAGTATATAAGATAGATGTTAGTACATCTGTGTTATATGAGAATTGTATTTATTAGTTCATATTAAAGTTAAATCTAATTTTCATATGTCATCTGTTGGATTAAATCTTTTACTTTAAAAGAAATATACACATCATAAAAATAGGAATACTAACATCCTTGATCACAGAGCTACTCAGAAAATATAGAGTATGCCTTTACTGACTTAACATTTTACTTGATATTAATTTGTTTACAGTCTATCACAGAATTAAAACTTTTTATGCTTCTCTTAAAGGGGTTGTAGCTCAAGCAAGATCTGTTCTTGCCTGGCACAGTCGATATAAGTTCTGCCCAACGTGTGGAAGTACAACTAAAATCGAAGAAGGTGGCTACAAAAGAGTATGCTTAAAAGAAGGCTGTCCTAGCCTCCATGGTGTTCACAATACATCCTATCCAAGAGTTGGTAAGCCTTTTCATCTACAGTGAAATCTCAGCCATCTGGAATCTTAGGGAATAAGACATTCTCTGAAGACAAGATTTTGAGTTGTTCAGGGGTTTACCTTTTTATTAAAAGTATGTTTAACTCTTAAGACTACAAGTATGTATACTTTCATGACTTTTAAGTAAGGGACATTGTATATAATTAACTCATAGTTTAGAAATGGCTAATCAATATGAATTTGATGTATTAAAATAGGTGGTTTCAAAAGTCCACCAATCTGGATCCATGTAGTGCAGAAACAAACAAACAAAAAAAGCCCCAACATTTCAGTGCCTGTTTGAGGCATCACCAAAGCAGTAAAACTAGCTTTTCATCACTGCTGGTGTCTGCCTCCTGCTCTCTTCCTTCTAATTGCTGCTTTGGAGTCTCCTGTAGGTTTGGAAATCTGAGAACCTAGTCCTTTAAAACTTGTGGAAAAAAAAATAGATAGTCTGAGCAATATCTGAGCAGGTGTCCTGGTAGTAAAGTGCATGACTTGGTGAACCCTGTTTTCACTGCTCAGGAGCATTTTACATTTGATTCCTGTTCTCAGTCATGACCTAGTGGATTAGTGACTTCTGGGAAATAAACTGTTACTTAATTTAAATTTTATTTTTTTAATGGCTTAAAATTTAATCATAGAGCCACATTAGCTTTTAAAAACATTTTGTTCAGGATTAGGATGGAAGGGAGAGGGAAATTCACATTTACATAGTAAAATTTGTATTTTCTTTATGCCATGTAATATCTTCTGTAACTTTTTTATAATTGAAAAATAACAATATGCCTAGCATACCATAAGTATATAATAATTGTTGCTATTTAGAAGACAGAAATGGTCTTCCTTTAGTTTATAATATTCTGTGCAATTTCCCTGAAATACTTTGTCATCAGGCAGAAAGAAACCATCACATAACTAGACAAGAGTCTTGTTCTAGGAGATACAACTTATTATAGTACTCGACAGTGATTTTACACAATGAGTCTAAATTATTTTTTTCTATCATTCATTCATCTTATTTTTAAAAAACAGATCCCGTGGTAATCATGCAAGTTATTCATCCAGATGGGACCAAATGCCTTTTAGGCAGGCAGAAAAGATTTCCCCCAGGCATGTTTACTTGCCTTGCTGGATTTATTGAACCTGGTAAGCCTTTTTCTTCATAACTTTAATTTTCCTTTAACTTATAATTCACAAATAAAAATTCTAGATAGCATTTGACAAATTCTCATGCTATGAAATTGGGATCTTTTTAAATTATTTTTCTGTGTATTTTAAGTGGTATAATTTTGTTTTTACTAGAATAATTTGGTTTTGATAATTCAACATTTCTTCTTTAATATATTGCTATTACACAAGGTATCTGTATCACTTACACCTCACTGGACTCAACTGTGTCACCTTTTCAAAGAGGCCTTCTCAGGTAGCCCCAAATACATTAGTTAGCCTCGTACCCTACACTCACAATTCTGTCATCCTGCCTGACTTTTCCCTACAGCACTCATCACCACCTGACATGGTATGTATGTATGTATTATCTTATGTATGTTTGTATCTGTTTATCTATCTACTTATTTATTATCTACTCACACCAGAAAGTAAGTTCCATAAGGGCTAGGACCTTACTTCATTCATAGTTGTAGCCCAAACCCTTAGAACAGTGCCTTATATACAGTAAGAGTTCAATAAATAATTTGTGGAGTAAATGATAATTAATATACATGTTTAATCTTAACTTCCAGTATTAATCTGCACTAGTAATAATAGTAAACATACATTGTGCCACTCTGTTTCGAAGGCTTTCCATATATTGAATCATATGATCCTCATACAGCTTTATAAAATAGGTACTATTACAGCAGTTTTGTAGATGGGGCACTAAGGTACAGGAGCTGGATAACTTGCCCAAGATCAAATAGCTAGTGAGTGGGTAGGGCAGAGATACAAACCTGGACATTTTGGCTGAGTCCATGCTGTTAACCACTCTGCTGTCTCTAATAACTCTAGACTATATTTTTAACTGCTGTGTACCATTTTATTTATAAATATTATTCAACTTACCCATTCTGCTCTTGGATGTTTAATTTATATCAGAGTTTCTGCTATTGTAAACACCCCCAAGAATATTCTTATGTTACTACTTGTGCACATTTGCAAGAGTCATGAAGGGTTTATACTTGAGAATAGAATTGCTAACTCATAGTATATGAGAATCCTAACCTTTTGTAGATGTTGCCAAGTTGTTTTCTGAAGTATCCCTACCAATTTACACTCTTTCTAACAGCATATGAAATGTTCTGTTATTCCATATCTTCACTAAGTTAGGATTTTCATACTTTATAATTTGCCATTCTGATGGGTATGAAATAATGTCACTGTAGTTTTCATTACTGTGCTGATGGAGCATCTTTTTCAAATGTGTTTTAGCCATCCAATTTTCATTTTCTCTGAATTTTGCATGTTTATATTCTTTGTCTAATTTTGTTTTGGTTGTTTACCTTTTTTTTCTATTTTACGAGTTTTACAGTATGCTAATCTATAGCTATGGTCTTGCAAATATCTTAATGCTAGTCTATGACTTACCTTTCCACTATATTTTTTGGTGAACATAAGTTGTTAATTTTAATATAGGAAATATATATTCGTCTATTTCAATTTTTTTAATGTTTTTTATTTTTATTTTTGAGAGACAGAGTGAGACAGAGCACACACAGGGCAGGGGCAGAGAGACAGGGAGACACAGAATCTCAGGCAGGCTCCAGGCTCTGAGCTGTCAGCACAGAGCCCAATGTGGGGCTCCAGCACACAAACCATGAGAACATGGCCTGAGCCAAAGTCTGACACTTAACCAACTGCACCACCCAGATGCCCTTATATAAATCTATTTCAAATAAAAAGCTACATTTAAATAGCAAAATATTATTAAGCTTTCAGATAAACTTAGAAACCTTTATTCTACTTCTCAATTCCAACAAATCAGAAATATAAACTATATTTATAGGCATTATTTATCATAGCTGAGTCAACAGTCCTCTAGAAGAACAAAAACATTTAGAAAGAAAAAATACTTTCATTTTCTGTGGTTTTTAGAATTGTAGTTTTATGTGGTCTTCAGCTCTTTTGAGAAAAGTTATCTGCAATGATTTTTTGACAACATAAGAAAAAAAATTTCTTACATAAGAAATTTTAGCCTTTTATAAAAATCTTGTAATAATAATTTGTAACTATTTAGTGATAATAAATAAATGAGATAATATATAAAATGCTTGCATAATGTTTAGCCAGTATCAGCGCTGGATAATTGTAGATGTTACAATTGTTACAATGTAACTAAAAATTTGGACCCTTTAGAAAAGTATTATGGAATCTTGATTATTCATGTGGTCATATACTAAAAGAAATCATGCTTTCTTGAATTCCAGTCTAGTTTTAGGCTCTGCATTCTGATTCTTTGAATTGGGTTTCTGTCCAAAGTGATTTCCAAATGTGTGAACTATTCAGAGCACAAAATGTCTAGGAGATGTTCATCAGCTACTTGTTCTTTTGCCCTATTTGATTAGGGGAGACAATAGAAGATGCTGTTCGGAGAGAAGTAGAAGAGGAAAGTGGAGTCAAAGTTGGCCATGTTCAGTATGTCTCTTGTCAGCCATGGCCAATGCCCTCCTCCTTAATGATTGGTTGCTTAGCTGTGGCAGTGTCTACAGAAATTAAAGTTGACAAGAATGAAATAGAGGATGCCCGCTGGTTCACTAGAGAACAGGTAAAGTTCAATTTAATTTCCTTCTTCTATTGATTGTTCTCTGACTGTATCAGTTTGGGCATACAGCAAGGATATATGTTTTCAACAAGTTGAATGAATGGCTATGGCCCACTCATCATGCATGGATTACAATGTAATTGATGTGTCCTATGTTAACTCATTCTGTGGGAGTCTTCTAGTTGATGATTCTGTGCCTTTTTCTAATTTCAAATGCCAATCCTTCAGATTAATGATACCTTTCAATGGACTTAAAATAGGTAAACATTATTTCAAAGATGAAAAATAGGAATATTATTCTTAACCTTTTTATATTTTAGTTTACAGCATTAAAACAAGTAGCTCTCAAAAAATATCAATACAAATGCTTAAAATTGTTGAAAAGTTCTTGTTCATTTTAAAATATGCTTAAGGACAAGAATAAAAAAACTATATAACAAAGATACACTCACAAGAACTTTTTAAAACATTATCCTCCAGTACTAGAAGGCAAGATAAACTACTTATCTGTGTTTTGCATGACCTAAAGTATTTGTGTAGAAAAAAAATGGATACACTATTAGTAGTGAAGACCTGAAATCTTTTCTGATTTTGCCTAAACAAAATTAATTTTATTTTATGCTCAACCTCAAAAAGTAGAAATCAGATTTTTTTTTTCAAAATTTTATAAAAGGGAACCCATTCCAAAAGTTGACTTCACTTTGAAAATAAATGTGGAGCATATACTTTTCTTTTTTGTGACCTTACTTTCATAAGAGAATATGTCTTTCTGGAATATTTTGTTAAATTGTCAAATTTCATTGAATCTACTGAAATTACTGTACTAAATTTTGCATGTTGAACTTGGGTGTTGTCACTTTCTCCTGTTGTTACTGTAAAAATCATCATGTTTAATTGGATTGTATAAGCATAAGAATAGTATTTAAGTGTGACAGTGTTGAAATCCTAATACATTTTATTATGGTATATTTTAGGTTGTGGATGTTCTGACCAAAGGGAAGCAGCAGGCATTCTTTGTGCCACCAAGCCGAGCTATTGCACATCAATTAATCAAACACTGGATTGGAATGAACCCCAATCTCTAAATCAAATAACTAGACTTTGAATATTAATTGACTTCTAATACCACTTATTCCTCAAGTGAGAATAGAAATATCCGGTGCTTTTTAGAATGTCACAACACAAAATACCATACTAGGATTCAGAAATATTTCCAACATGTACTTTCCATCTTAACCATAGAATTTGTATTTTTATAAAATACAACACTGCCTCAGATTTTTTTAAATCTGAGTTTGCCTTCTCCAAACATTTTTTTTTTGATTGTGCTTCACAGTTCTGTCTCACTAAACCATATTTCTAATAAAAAAAAAATCATGTCGTAAAGATGTATGTTCTAAAAATGTAAACAAACCTGAATTCCAGTGCCTCTTTTAAGCATTAGACCAATCACTATATTTCTGTTTTTGAGAAATGAGACAAAATAATTTTAATGAATTTTAAGCTTCATTTTCAGTCTTTTCATTACTACAAAGATTCTTTCAGTTGTCAGTAGCTGATTTTTGCTCACTTCCCATTGTATTCCATTTTTTGTTCTGGCTCCTTTGTTCTAGCAGTGGTGCTATTATAGTGTTGCCACTAGTCTGCTTTGATCAGTGTTAAGAATTTTCTACGTTAACAACTGCAGTGATCAGAATATTGTGCCTTCATGGAAGGAGACCTTAAGTGAGCGTACCACTGTGTATGCGACTTCCCCCTGAAACCTAAAATCAATTAATCTGTTATACTCAAAGTTGTTCTTAAGACAAATCAGAATTCTCTGCTTTTTCACTGAAATTAAATGTATTTGAAAGGAATTCACCTCAAAAATCAGATGCTAAATATTTCCCAGATAGATTTATGTATTCAATAAAAACACTGGCTTTATGTCATTTTGTGATAAGGGATATATCTGCATTAGCAAAAAATTATGTAATCATTACTAATATTAAACTCCAATGCAACATTTTGATTTTAGCCCTCTTTCAGCGTATTCTAAGAAGACTTTATAAAATAAGTGTATTTTAGAACTGAATCAGAGGAAAATAGTAATTCACAATTTTGTAACATAGAGCTGTCATATTTTAAGGCTGTTTTGAAATTAAGTCTATAAATGTATAAACTTATATAATTTGTTTATTATGTTAGAACTGGAAGAGATCTTAAGAATGATATATGTAGTTCAGTGACATTCTTTTATAGATAAGGAAAAAGAAATCCTGAAAGATGAATTTAACTAATTTAATCAATTAAAGGTGAATCAACTAATTAATCAATGAAAGTTACACAATTACAACTTACTATTGTTAATACAATTAATTGTAGTTACAGTTAAATAACTTAATTTTAACGGTCTGTACTGGATAGCCCACTGCAAGACTCTCCCTCTAATAGGAAGTAGAAACTACTACTAAAAATATAGGTAGAATAAATTATAATAAGGGATGATAAGAACAAATTTAATTTACCAAATATTGTTAATTACAATTTTAGATACTAAAATCATTTAACTTAAATGTGATTATTTTCTTAGATAAAACTTTCCTGATGAACAATGATTTTCTTAGTAATTGAAGAAAGCTGATTGGTATCAGGACTGTAGACAAAATTGACTTACATTAGACATTTAGATACATAATAAAATTTAAACTTCATAAGTAAGTAGAAAATTATGTGCCTTGATTATTATTAAGTATGATGACTTGGGGTTCAGGTTTACTCCAAATGTACTTAGAGAATCTAAGATTACATCGCAGAGTTCTAGGTTTCCATGTTCAGATAGTAAAATAAAATACAAAATATCAACAAAATGTAGTTATGAATTTAGTTTCAGATAATCCTATACCCAGGGAAAATCATTAAGTATAAATTATTATTAGTAATCATTCTTAACATTGCTTACCTCTAAGAGGTGAATAGTTATATGTAAATAAAAGGAATAGCAAAGAAATGGTAAAGGTTCAAGTACCATGAATGTATTCTAATGGAAATGAAGGTAACAATACATTAAAATATTTATTTTCTGTTTTGTGTTACGTATTTTTTAATGTTTGGATAAATGTCTTCTGAAAACTGAAAAAAGCCCAATTTCAGTCATCCTCTCTTGTTTAATGATGTGTAAACAACAAGTATAAAAGCCCTTTTAAAAGTAGCCATATTTGGCAGTGCCTGGTGGCTCAGTTAAGCATCCAGCTTTGGTCAGGTCACGATGTCATAGTCTGTGGTTCGGATCCGTGAGTTCGAGCCCCGTGTCAGGCTCTATGCTAACAGCTCAGAGCCTGAAGCCTGCTTCAGATTCGGTGTCCCCCTCTCTCTGCCCCTCCCCCACTCATGCACATGCACGTGCTCTCTCTCTCTCTCAATAAATAAACATTAAAAAAATGTTTTTAAGTAGCCGTATTTGGAAGACAGTTTTTATTTTAGGTCATATGTATATGTATATACACATACATATATATATAGTCAATTTTTTATCTTCAGATATGAAGTTATTGGTCTAGTCTAATATCTATTATTACTCATCTCATATTACTAGTCTTTGCATTTTGTATTTTTCACTGTTTACTGTTCTTGGAAGGGCTAGAAGAATTAGAAGCCTACATGTTTCATTTAGTTGGAAAAATGATTTAAGTAACTCTTTCAAAGAACAAGTTGGAGATTTGAATGAAGACAGAAAAGAATGGAACAACAGAGGGTAAGACCACAAGGTGTTTGTTGTTGGTTCTAGAACTGTGTTGCTAATCCGTATACTGCAAAATAGCAGGTGAAAATGTTCTATAAAACAAACCCATCAATTATTTAGAATAAAATCTCCCCAATGCAAATTTTATTAGGGATGAGAACCAACTATTAGATTCTGAATATGAATATATATATATGAACATACATATATGTACATATATATAAATATATATGTATTCATGTTCACATATTGCTGAATAGGTAGGAGTGATAGAAGTTGCACTTTAAAGGCCTATTTCTCTCTAGTAGAAAAATATCTAGGACAAAGTATTCCAAAGTGCAAAATTAGGTTTATCTGTCTACAAATGTAAAAGAGGTAGGTCTTGAGGCAAACCAGAAGTACTTGCAAATGGGTGGAAAAAGAGGGTGAGAGAATTTGACTTCAGTGCAGGTAGAGGCTGCTCCATAAGGGGTTCAAATGCTTGGGAGCTTTGACACCACAGGGGTGGATGAGAGGCAGAGAGGGTGTATTTCCAGGAGACAGGGATAACGTCGCCTAAAGCCTACATCTTCAAAAAGTCTCACCAGTCAAGAGAGAAATGAAAAGGAGTTCTTTTTGTGAAAATACACTCAATGCAGAAAAAAAAATTTTTTTTTCCCTACACCACACCTTGTCCTTTTTCTTCCAGGACACTCAGGTAGAATTCAAAACAGTTTCTGTAAAAGCAAGTGCAGTTTGTTATCATCTACAATGGATTTTCAGATGATTCATTTTATTTGCCCGAAGTAGAATGGTCAAAAGGAAAGTTATTCAGGTAATAAAGATGGCATAGGAAAATGGGTAATCAGGAATATGAATTCTTTTATTGTTTGGAAAAATATTTTCTCAACTGTAAAATAAACATTTGAACATGTTAACTGGGCTAGCAGGCAAATTCCTCATTCTATTTTCACTTAAGGGTATCTACATATAATTGTACTCCTTGGTAGAAGTAGCACTTTTAACTTTATTCCTTCAAGAATACTATGTTTCCCTTTTCTGGCTAAGCATACAAGCCATAAATAGACATTTCTCCCTTCACAATTCCCATTATAATGATGTTGTACAGAATAGCGGGGGCAGGTGTGGAATTTTAAAACATTTTAAGTTAAAAAAGCAGACTTTCTGCTAATGGAGACTTTTTTTCATTCTAACTAGTCTGAGAAGAGACAGACAAAATCTAGCATGAGGAACAAAAAAAAGTTCTGGCTTTCCAATCCTTGGCTCGTGGAAACTATACCAGACCAACTCCCTGTCTCACCTCTGATGGATTAAGAACATTCTAAACACTTAACTTGTGAGGTGGTTTCATTTTTACTAAGGTAAATGTTCCACCCAGAAGTAGAAATTGAAAATAGTACTCATATCTATTTTAGAACAGCGTAAGTGGATAAATGATGTAGTCTGGTTTATTTTTTCCATTTTTTTTTTTAATTTTTTGTCCTGTCCACTTTACTCCAGTCTGAAATTGTAGTCTATTGGAGCAGTGTGATGTTTTGAACACCTCAGTAGAGTACTTTATAAATATTTATACAGCTTTCAGATGGCAGTGAGCTGAAGTCCTCTCTATCCGTGGAGCTAAAAACAATTTAAAATGCCATTTATCCAACGGCTTTGCTGCTAAGCGTTATTTTGCGCTTTTTTGCTGGGTTTTGTTGTGTTTATGAAACAAGTTCGAGTACTCTACTGCCAGTTGGGAGGATTTGGAACTCCAAATAAGATGCCCTAATGATGTACACAAGCTCAAACTTCAGGGGCTGCTTTGGTCTGACCATCATCTGTTCTGTTCTGTAGTGAGGTGTTCAATGTGAATGTAGCCATGAGTGGTAAGCAAGTAGGAATTCTGTGTGCTCTGGAAGACACTATTGAGGATGAAGAGAGAAAATGTGTATGTATCAGTGTGGACCTCAAAGTTTTCATGGCTGTAGAGGCAGAGAAGGTGTATTTCCAGGAGACAGGGATAACGTCGCCTAAAGCCTACATCTTCAAAAAGTCTCACCAGTCAAGAGAGAAGTGAAAAAGAGTTCTTTTTGTGAAAATAAACTCAATGCAGAAAAAAAAAGATACTCATCTTTTTCTTTAGTCCCAGCCATTTTGTACATCCTCATGAATAATAAACCTTTTTTTATTTTAAGTCATAATAGTCTATATGATAAATCATAATATTCTATGATTATCATTATGATGATTACATAAAATGCTATGTTTTGTTTTACACCATGAAGCCAGTATGTATATTCTCCTTGTTCAGTAAATCTAACATTAGCACTAATAAATTGTGACTTTAATTCAAACCCAGATTTCTGAACTTTGTAAAAATTATGTTGCCCGTTCTCTCCCATGTATTTCTCAGAATTACTTATGGACCTATTTACAACAAACTCCTAAGACAATGTAACTCTTTGTTAGCTTATTCTCATAATACTATTTACATAGGACTTTATAAAATGTTGACAGTTATTATTTCATTTTATCCTTAAAAAACCTTATGAAATGAATGTCACTATCATTATCCCCATTTTACAGATGGCTAAGAAACATTAACTTTCTCAGAGTCCCATTGTTAATAAATAGGAGAGCCAAAATTTGAACCCAAGTATTTCACTCCAAATCCTTTCATCTTTCCACTTAACAGACTATCTTACAGAATTTTCTTAATGCTTCATTGAGAAAAGAACTTCCAGTCTCAAATTTCTCATTCAATCCCTTAAGTTTTGGTAATTTTTCTGGTGGGGCCTTATATTCTTGTTACTCTGGACATTTCTGCAAGACTACTTACTTAATTCTCAGATTTCTATCTCTAAGTGTCTACTAGACATACCTGCTTGGACATCTCAGTGCCTCCCAAATAGTACATGTGTACAATTAAATTATCTTTTATCCCAAGTACATTCCTGCCTCTAGAAAGAGCAGAAGGAGCAGGGAAGAGGTAGAGAGAGAAAGAGAGAGAAAATCCCAAGCAGAGAGACTCCATGCTGTCAGCACAGAGCCCAATATGGGGCTTGACCCCAGGATCATTGACCTGAGCCAGAATCAAGAGTCAGCCACTTAACCAACTGAGCCAATGAGGCTGCCCTCTATTTCCCTATTTTAATAATCTTGTAATTTCCAATATGGAACTTTGGGGTATTGTGCTTACTTTGTCTACTTTATTCCTACCCCACCCCACAGCCAGGCAATCTCCAAATCCTATCCCTTTTACTTCTTAATACTTCTTGAGTGTATCTTTGCTTCTACTTCTAAGTACTTACTGAATCTTAGTATTTCATGAATCAGTATGTCTGTCTGTCCGTTGCCACCAATCCAAATTCAGGCTACTTACCTGCTTTCTACATCAGGTTCTTAAATTAGTCTTCTTACTTCAGGTTTCACCCCCAATCCATTCTTCACATTGCAGCCGAAGCGATCTTGTTAAATTCCTCAAAAAGACTCCCATTTGGAGCACGTGGGTGGCTCAGTCGGTTAAATGTCCGACTTGGGGTCAGGTCATGATCTCACCATTGGTGAATTCAAGCCCCCTGTCCGGCTCTGTGCTGACAGCTCAGAACCTGGAGCCTGTTTGGGATTCTGTGTCTCCCTCTGTCTCTGCCCCATCCCCCTGCTCATGCTCTGTCTCTGTCTCTCTCAAAAATAAACATTAAAAAAACATTTTTTTTTTAAAGACTCCCATTTGGACCAATTTTCCAGTGCAATTTCTTTGGCATAGTAATTTACCCCTGGAGTTTCAACTCTGATCACTTCCCTTTCTTCCAACCTCTTATATATACCGTAATTTATGTGTTTGCAAAAAGCCAAGAAAAACCTTCTAAATTTTTATTAGGTGTTAATAACATAAGAATCACCTGAATAATTATAAGCAATACCATTTTACAACTATGTTAATAGAAATGTCTCATTTATTTAAAGATTGTAAACTACCTTAAACTATGTTTTCATTTACATATTTCATAGGGTTTCAAAATTCTAAATCAGGGCCTATATTATTTATCCCAGTTTTACAAATGAGCACATTGAATCTAAGACAAGTCAAACGATCCTCAAAGTCAACATAAGATATGGTAATGTGACTCAAATTTAAATCTTCCTAAGCAAAGTCTACAACCTCTGCCATACCATATACCCCACACCATACACCATACTGCTTCTGCCCCTGTATCTACCTCACAAAGGTAAATCAATTACCTTATAATTAACGCCACCAGCATAGAGTCAAACTAGATCAAGTTTTCGTTTGTGATGGGGGTGGGGGTTTTCTTCCACTCCATTTGCACCACATGAACATCATAGTTTTGTTTCATAGTACCCCTATCCAAACTACTAAGCCACAAAAGCACACAGTAGTACTTCATTGTTCACTTGAAGGTATACTTGAAAATAAACAGACTGTTGGGAATGGTTAAGACAGATAATAATAGACTGATTAAAGGATGGTAGATCATTCCTGACACTGCATAAGATTAAGTATGCTAATCAGATTTTGGATTTAGACAACCCAGATGAACCCCAAGTAGAACAAGAGAAAGTACTCAAATCTTTACTTCATTTTCTTGCTTTTCAAAATACGTATTTGCATTTTATCTATGTCTCCTTTAGAGCTGTGGAATTTATGAAGGCTTTACCCAGGTGAGTTGATTATATGTTCTTTTTAGTTTTTACTATTTTTTTTCTTTTGCTGTTTTGAATGAAGTATCCTCTATTTTAATCCTTGCTGTCCTAGATTAGTTGCTTAGCAAAGGATGAGAGCAAAGGGAAAATTATGTGAATGTTATGTGTGAAGACAATTTAACAACATATTTCTTTCCCATTACAAAAAAAAAAAAAAAAAATCCAACAGCTGTTTGTAACTTGCTGTGTTACCGAATATGATGGATACAGAAAAAGGATGGATGGGAAAAAAAATTCTAAATAGTCAATGTGTTTAAGCCTCTTTTATTTATGCTAAGAAAGACATCATATGCACATTTGAATAGCTACCATCCATATCCTAATTTGGTTATTTGAAATAAATTGTGCATTTGGAAAGCAAGGAAAATGCAACTGACAAGCTAGGCTTCTAAGCATAATTGAAATTCATTCTGAATTCATGGAAGGTCAGTTGCATTTCAAAGCAATAGCCCTTGTTTTGAATTCCTATAATTCTGCTTTGTTTCCATTGCAGCATTGAATTTGCTAATCACCAGAATGATTTTCTCATCTGATTTAGTTAGTAGCATTTTCTTCCTTAATTTTATAATTTCACCTATATAAATGTTTCTATTTAATTCTTTGAAATATATTGATCACCCAAAACATCATGATCTGACCTCATGAAAGAAGACATTAAGGAGTAATATTTTTTCTATGAACAACTGCAATTACTCTGAGATTTAGACCATTTCATAGGCAAAGTATATAATGGCTGATGCCTTTTGTATAAGTAATCCCAAATCAAAGTTTGCAGAATCATGTATTTGCAATTTCACTGTCAGTTGATCTTTAACTACGTTCCAAGATTTTGATGGCAATATATATTTACAAAGAATTCTCTCACCATCAAGAGTTCAGCCAGTCCTTACCTTCTTCAGTCTCACTTAGAATTTAAACACTAAATGGTTTTCAACCTCTTTTTCTTATCCCAGCATTTAAACATTAGTTATTTTCTTCTAATGTCAGATTACCATAATGTTGAGTAAGTATCCTAAAAACCCTTTATTTGGAAAGTAAACTGAAAAATAAATATTGTCTACTTTTTGTTTGCCCACATATTCTTTCTGTGGCTAGAAATTAATTCACTTCTTAAAAAAATTCTGTGTGAAGTCATTTAACTTCTCAAAGAAATCTGTAGTAACCATGTGATGAAATTACAATTACTATGCTTATAAAATAGTACTGGTATCTTCAGGGCAAAAAAAAAAAATCCAAAAAGGTCTTTAAAATGACACACCAGGAATTTAACTATGATGAGCCAAATTCTCAACTCTCTGAGTTATGATGGCTTTTTCATAGATTGGTTCCTGATCATTTTTGCAAAAAGCAGGATGAAAATTCTGAATGTGCTGACTTGTGAAGATACGCGCTCATTACACAAAATGCACTGATCTGTTATTCTTATCTCATGAGACTGCCCAGAGCTCAGTGAACTTGAGAGATGGGAGGGAATGTTAGCACTGATTATCTGCCCAATGTAAACCTAATAATAAAGTGATTAAATTAACCTGGCAAATTAATTCTAAGCATAATTTCTTATTCCTTCCTCATTGGCCAGAGTGCAATTTACACACATTTTTAGGACAGTGGGCACACTAGAGCATAGTAGCTCAAGCTATATAAAAGAAAGGTCAACAGAAAATATCAAGCATAGAACATTTAAAATAAAGGCATTTTTGTTGCTTTAAAAAACATGCATTGGATTGGACTAAGCCACAGAAATTTACTTCAGTGAATTAGTGAAACGAGCATAGAAAATGTTTTAAAATCATGATTCTGAAATGACTGAAGATGATGTCTCCTCTAAATTTTTTTACTGAAGCCCCTTTGTAACCCTTATACCTGTTTACATTAATATTATCATAAAATTATTTTTTCAGATGTAACAGTAATTTTAAGGTAATTCAAGTTACCATGAATTATGAAATCTAACCAATAAGGAGGTTTAAAAATGCCCAAAGTACACTAATAAAAATAAAAAGTTGGCTCTTATAAATAGCTGATGATAACATTTCCATTGAAAGATTTGAAAGAATATATTCATTACTTCCTTCTGAATGACTGGAAGTAGAAATTAACCAATGGCCATTTTTTAGGCTACTATTAGCAAAACACAGGTTAGCTTGGGGGACAGGAAGAAGTATTTTCAGAGTTTAAATATTTATTTCAGCATTTTCTCAATCTTTAGAATTTAGCAGTGTGGTTACATACTGGTTTTTCTTGGTTCTGTGCTGAAAAGGAATGAAGATGTTACACATTTTCTGTTTAGAGCGATCAAAACCTCTGTTGTCAGCAGAACTGATGAGATCTGCCCCTGAGGGATAAGATATCTCATTGAAAAAAATCACAGGGATTTCATGTTTGGGGGAAACTACACACAGAGGTTTCTGTATGAAGATCAAGACACGGTATATTCAAACACTACTTCAAACTGAGGTTGAGGGTTGAATGCTTCAAAATTAAAAGGATGTTATTTAAACCCATCAAGAGTTGGATTTCAGCAATTATTAAGCCTTCAGAGAAGCATAGCTCTTCTGTAACATCATGAAGTAGTATGGCTTCACTTAAATAAGTGAAAAGAGGAGACAGCATTCACCCTTAGAAAACTCAAAGGCATTCTTCATTTAATTAATAGGTAGGGAAAGCCTTAAGCAGGAAAAAAGTAGTCTCTGAGATCCATTCAATTATCCTTTTGAGCCTATCCTTTGCTAACTTTTAACAAGGTATCTAATGATATATGTAAGTGTACATATATGCTTTATTTTTCCTCTTTCTTCATCTAATAGAAATATACCTGTTTGGTAACCTTTTTATTATTTGAAATATGTAAATGTTGCAATAAAGTTGCCACCTCTTGTCTAGTTGCAGACAGTATAATTAGTGGAAGAGGAATAATGTGAACTGTCACTTAGGACTGAGAGAATGGAAATGGGATTCTCAAGAGAGATTCTGAAAGTCCCTGTGCTGGTCAAGGTCAAAGTAGAGGAAAACCATAATTACAGATTTCTCAGACCTAGCGATTAAAAAAATTTCGAGTAGATAGAGTTCTAACTATAGTTGAATAGGGTGATTCCTCTTCATACAGTGATATTTAATTCATGCATCATTCTGCACATGAGATTAGCAAAACTTATACTCTGATAATCATTCAAAAGCCAAAAAGGAAGTGAAGCAAAGCAAAATACAAAACTGATTTCTAATTTAGTAATGTCATGATAATAACACATAGAGTATGACTGTATCTTCTCAAATAAGAGACACATACCACTGCTGGTATACAAAATGGTTTGGGGTGGTACAACATTTTTTTTAGTGTTTTCGTTTTAATGTTTAGCTACAACCCAGAATTTCACATGAATTATTGTCTAACATGAAACTAAAGTAAAATTTTAATGAATCAAGAAACTACTAAGCAAATAGCATGGATATTTCATAGGAATAGTAAGAATCATGAAGGTAGTACACAAGTGACTGAAGTCTGGGAATAATGAGCAAGTTTCATTCACCCAAAAAATGTTATCAACTACTATGTTTTTCCACATATATGGAACAGGAATACATCAAAGTATAAAACAGCTAAGTTGTTTGCCCTTGTGGATCTTATATTTCAGCCCATATCTCTAATGGTTCTTCAGGAGACTAGGATAATCTAAAGCTATACATATTGGGCTGTTCTATCTACCTTTGCTGGTTCCAAAGTTAAATTTCCTCTAAATTTCTGTTGGCTCAAGTCAGGTTAACTGTGGAGCAGCCAGGGGGCTGATTCAGAGGAAGAAGATAGTCCCACTAGAGATGCTTCATAAAAAGCCATGCTCAACAAATACTGGAGTTCTATGGAAATGAGCTGATGTATACACCATAATAAATAGGAAGATCAAGGGCTGGGTACCTCATTCTCCCGGCCAACTACCTTCCTTCTGAAACTTCCATGACAGTGTAATGCCCCATGTACTTGCCAACCATTTTAGTTCTAGAAGCAAAGTCAAACCCAAAATACAGAAACACTTCAACTCTTGAGAAGCCAAATGTGAACATGGCAAATAAGCAATCAAAAATACAATGTGACTGGGCGCCTGGGTGGCTCAGTTGGTTGGGTGTCTGACTTCGGGTCAGGTCATGATTTCACGGCTTATGGGTTTGAGCCCCACGTCGGGCTCTGGGCTGACAGCTCAGAGCCTGGAGCCTGCTTTGGATTCTGTGTCTCCCTCCCTCTCTGCTCCTCCCCCATTCATGCTCTGTCTCTCTCAAAAATAAACGTCAAAATATATATATATATATATATAATGTGACATCTCCTCACACTAGTGGCCCTGGCCTGCTAATCTGACTTGCTAGATTTTTATCACTAACTATGGTTAGCACAGAGATGAAAGAAGGATATTGAAGAGTTACCCCCCGAAGTCTGATTTAGGATACAATTTTGGTAGAGCCTCTTTACATGGGGCTGAGCAAAAAATAACAAGCAATCTCTCAAGGAGTTTTCTCCCTAGAAGCTTGCTGATATAGAAAGAAAAACAATCTTATGTGGATCCTAAGAAACTTGACAGAAGACCATGGGGGAAGGGAAGGAAAAAAAAAAGTTAGAGAGGGAGAGAGCCAAACCATAAGAGACTCTTACAAACTGAGAACAAGCTGAGGGTTGATGGGGGGTGGGAGGCAGGGGGAATGGGTGATAGGTACTGAGGAGGGCACCTGTTGGGATGAGAACTAGGTGTTGTGGACAATAAATTGGACAATAAATTTTATATTAAAAAAAATAAAAATAAATTTAAAAAAGGAAGAACAATCTGTACTTAAAGCAAAACAATAAAAAATTTTAACCTTACTATGTACCAACTGGGAGAGGAGGAAAATGAGGTAGAATGAAGTGAAATGAGAATTCATTGCAAGTTTCCTCAGGACTGCTCTACTTTAAAATCTTAAGGCCATTAAAGATTTTCTGAATGAGGTTCCATTCCACCTATCCAGTTTTATCTGTTTCAACAGGGTTTATGCATCAGAATGACTTGTTGCAAGGGGCTGAAGAGTGGCTGCTTACTAAAAATGCATATTCCTGTGCCCTCACTCAGAATGTGAATCTCCAAAGCGAGGCCCCAAATCTACATTTTTAGCAAGTTATACAGTGATATTTTCAGCATTCTCAAGTTTGAGAATCCCTCTGCTACACTGTAAACTCCTTGAAGTTTATATTTGCATTATATTTGCATTTTCACATTAAGTCCAGCTCAGAAGCTTGAGCCAAATTATTTGGCACAGAGTGCCAAATTATTAACGCTACCTCCGTGGGAAGTACACTGGGCTTTCCCAATTATAATGTAACTCCTTTCATTTTATAAGAAAGCGAGCAGGGAAAGGGATAGTTCCTGAAGCATTTCAAAAAGAGCCTCTACATTTAACACAGTAAAGCAATAGGGGCGCCTGGGTGGCTCAGTCGGTTAAGCGGCCGACTTCGGTTCAGGTCATGATCTCACGGTCTGTGAGTTCAAGCCCCGCGTCGGGCTCTGTGCTGACAGCTCAGAGCCTGGAGCCTGTTTCAGATTCTGTGTCTCCCTCTCTCTCTGACCCTCCCCCGTTCATGCTCTGTCTCTCTCTGTCTCAAAAATAAATAAACGTTTAAAAAATTAAAAAAAAAACACAGTAAAGCAATAAACATCTTGCAAAAATCTTAAGTAAAAAAAAAATTTCACTTTCAGCGTCTTTCCACAGTGGTAAAGGAAGAGAGGCAGCATCTCAGCACTATGTTTCCTTGGGCAATTTGCTACCTCTCTGTTTCCTCTGATGAGATATGAGGGCATTGGATAGATGATCTCCCAGCTATCTGTCTTGAAACAAAGGGCAGACACTTCTGGAACTGTAAGGGATCTTCATCTGTAGTTCATCTTTCCCTTCCTTTACTGGTATTACCTTATCTATCAAACTTTATTAAACACTGAGCTCAATTTCCTTTTGGTTCACTAATATAAATTTTTCCTTACCCATTTCTTAAAACATTAATGATAGTAATATTAACAATAACAAATTCCACACTGCACAATGCTCTTTTCTATCTGAATTTCGTTTCTGCAGAGATTGTAATTTAACTTAACATAGCATGTGCTTCCTGCTCTCCAAGCATTACCCTCATCCTCTAAGTTATATTTGATCAATTATGGGCCAAATAAAGTGATGGCATTCCAACAAAGCTTATGTTTAAAGATAATTATTTTAGTAAAGAGGTTCTTTTATGTTTACTGGACTCAAAACCTTAGCAGATTATATCCAGTGATCACCAAGATCATGAATACTACCTGTGAACTTCCACAACTTACTTACTGTGCACTTGGGGAAAGGAAAAGTTATTTTCACTGGACGTGACTGATGTTTGGATGTTTCTATTTTAATATTTTAACCTAATGGATTCCAATATTGTATCTATAGGTATGGATACAAATATAGATAAAAACAGATGTACTCTTCAATGTTTTCAACACAGGGGAAGAAGTAAGAGCGTGAACAATTTACAACAGTACTGAGACTACCTTAAATGATCATAACTAAAGTAGTTTAGTTTCAAGACGCTAGCAAACTATTCATTAACAATTACTACCTGGCAACCAGGTTTACAAAGTTTCATCCTTGCAGCTCTATGGAAGTTGAGTGTGAATTTGAAGTGCTATATGCTCAATACTGAAACAGCTGTTTTCCAACATAATTCTTCTTATGCCTTATGTAATTTTTAAAAATTAATGACAAAAGGGTATAGTTTAAAATTCATGCCATTCAAAATCAGGGATGACAGGGACACATGGTGGCTCATTTGGTTGAGCTTCAGACTCTTGATTTCAGCTCAAGTTGTGATCCCAAGGTGATGGGATCAAGCTCCACATTGGACTCTTCACTGAACAATGAGCGCGGAGCCTGCCTAGGATTCTCTCTCTCTGCCCCCTACCCTGCTCATTCTCACATGCGCTCTCTCTCTCTCTCTCTTGCTTAAAAAAAAAAAAGAAACCTTTTCAAAATCAAAATCAGGAATGACAGAAGACAGGTTTGTACACTTCCAAGAATAAATGGACATTTTAGAATTTTATTTTCTCTCAATATTGTCATATATTTTTTAATTTTTTAAATGTTTGTTTATTTAGAGAGAGAGAGAGAGAGAAAGTGAGCATACAAGCAGTGGGGGGGGGGCAGAGAGATAGGAGAGAAAGGATCTTAAGTAGGCTCCCCACTGAGAGTGAGGAGCCTGACTCAGCTGTGAGATCATGATCTGAGCCAAAATCAAGAGTCCCATGTGCAACCCACTGAGACCACCCAGGTACCCCTCTCTGAATATTTTTAAACTTGAACTTTCCATAGTATGTTTTACATGTATAAATTTTCTTCAAACATTTAGTAAAGAAAACAGAATTTGTGTTAAAATCCAGGACGTAAAGTCATGAGAAATACACTAAGATTTCTTTCAAATTCTACAGAAAACTCAAGCGAATTGGTGTTAAAGACATTAAAGAGAGATAGTATGCTACCCTGGAAGTATTTAAACATCTGAATTTCTGTCTTTTTCCTTTCTTTTTTTTAATTGAAGTATCATTGACATATTTAGTCTCCTTCTAGAATTTTAATAGTGATCATTATCTACACTTTTATGACTCCTTCTCTTTTTCCTAGTGTTAGATGATTGCTTTTGAGTGTTCCAAGGAAAACATTTCAGCTTATAGAGAATTTTTAAGTAATTTGTCAGAAAAGTGCCATCAGTAAATTTTCTAGCAATACCTTTAAAAGAAATCTTTACCATCTAATAGTTTCCTCAGAATAATGGTGTCACTATGTAATTTTGCAGTAGAAAGATATTGTTAGCATTTCCTGTTTATATTTTTCCTCCTTATTCTGTGAATTATAGTAATAAGTCAAAGCCCAGTTATAAAAAAGATCTATATAATCCAATATAAAGGTCTCAAATGTGATAGGATTCAGCTGATATATAACAGCAATCACAGTAACTTTTCTGAGCTTTAGTACCAATTTTGCACAGAACAAATAAACATTTATGAAAAATATAAATCCAAGAAGTCTATAGTGGAATGGATACCTAAACATACATCCCAAGGTCTAGTGGTGGTATATTTTACTTGTGAATAAAATTGTACTTTGTGCATATGTGTAAAAAAAAAAAAAAGACTAAAGTGCTTAGAATTTTTCCAAAGTAGAAGGAGAGGCCATTAGAGAATTTTAAACAGGGGATGACATGATTTAATTTATATACTTAAAAAAACTGCATGCTGTATGAATAATCAAAGGATATAAATATGGAAGAAAAGCAGTTATAAAGGTATTGCATTGGTCCAGATTTTAAATATATATATAATATGTACATACTTATGAATATAAACATATATTTTTAAAATATGGACTACATATATATATATGTATATATACTCACACGTGTACACTTACACACGTAGATATACCCATATAGAAAGAGAGAAAGAGGGAGGTCTTGACTTGGGTGGAAGCAAGAAGAAAATAAAATGACATACTAAGGATAAGATACTTAGAAATAGTGTGGGACAAACTGGCTGATGGTTTTGATGAGGAAAGTAAGTTAAAGGGTAGAGTCAAAGTTGATACCTAGGTATGTGATTCGAGCTAGATAGATGGTGAAGCTGTTGGCTGAGATTGGAAAGATTTGGGATTCAGGGGAATAATTGGAGAAGGCGAAGAACATCAAGAGGTCATTCTGAAACATGAAAAATTTGAGATTCCAACTAGGCACCTAAGTAGATATGCCAGTTTGGCAGTTGGATATTTAAACTTGGACTTTGGGGAATAAGTTAGGGGTAGAAGAATCATCTATATAGATAGTTTTAAAGCCATGAAATGGTTGAGATTTCCTAGGGAGAGAGGTCATGAAAAGGCACAAAGAACACTGAGGATGCCAAAGATTAGAGACTGAGCAAGGGAAGACCCAGCAAAAGTGTCTAAGAGAGAATGGTCAGTGGAACAAGACAAGGACCAGGAGAGTGTGGCACCATGGAATCTAAAGAAAGGAGTAAGAAGAATAGAATGATTGTGTCAAATTCTGCTAAAAGTGTGAATAACCTGACCACAGAGAAGTGACTACTGGCGTTGGCAATATGGATGTCACTGGTGACTGGGACAAGAGTGATCCCAATGGGGTGGGAATTTAAGAGACTGCTTGGAGTGGGTTTGGGAAATGATGTGAGGAGAGAAAGAAGAATCAGAACATATAGGCAACTCCTTCAAGATGTGTTGCTGTAAAGGTGAAGAGAGGCCTGTGACAGTAGATGGAGTGGTGAGGGAATGTCTGTACTCTGACACGAGAATGATGTAACAGAAGACAGAAATGGACACTGCAAGAGAGGAGGGGAATGACTGCAGGAAAATGGTCCTTAGGCCCATTTCATCTTCCACATAAGAGAGATTTGATAGTATCTGATGCAAATCAAAGAAGTTGGCAGTTTTAGTATTGGAAAGCAGAATTTCAGTTGGCTTCTATTTCCTCTGATCATGTGTCCAGATCTTCAAGGAGAGCATGGGAAGAAGAGAAGGGATTGGAGGTTAGAAAAACAAGTGTGATATACTTGTTTTAGAGATAGGAAATATGCAAATATTATTAAATCATTGTAGGAAAACATTGGAATGATTGTGATGTCTCTATGTGAAATTAAAAATTCTACACCATGTGTAAGGAAATCCAACAATATTCTGATTTTCCCAGTGATAACTGCTCTGAAATTTTTGAAATATCAAATATCAAATTCTTTAATCTTTTAAAACTTTGGTGCCCCTGCTTTCTGGTGTCCTAAGCAAGCACCCTCCCTGTGAATAAATTTATTAGGAACACCTTCTCCCACTCTTCATTTTGTTCAAGGTCAGTTTAGACCATGTTGTTGTAGCTATACCCTGTTGAACCATCAAATGAGGGAAATATTTGCTGCCATTTAAGTAAAGTAGAATTTGTAGACCATCCCCCCCCCCCCGACTGCTTGTGGGACTTGTATCAATTATGTATCAATTATATCACTACCATTGACTTAGGTACCTCTTACGGAAGTACAGAGCAAGAGATAACTAGTGGGGAAAAAGATGAGCGGTGTATTTATTTTATTTTTTTTTAGCATTTATTTATTTTTGAGACAGAGAGAGACAGAACATGAACAGGGGGAGGGTCAGAGAGAGAGGGAGACACAGAATCTGAAACAGTCTCCAGGCTGTCAGCACAGAGCCCCACGCGGGGCTCGAACTCACGGACCGCAAGATCAAGACCTGAGCCGAAGTCGGACGCTTAAGTGACTGAGCCACCCAGGCGCCCCAGTGTGTTTATTTTAAAGTTGATCTTGGGGCACCTGGGTGGCTCAGTCAGTTAGGTGTCCAACTCTTGATTTCAGCTCAGGTCAGGGATTCAGAGTTTGTGGAATTGAGCCCTGTGTGGGGCTCTGCACTGGCAGTGCATGGAGCCTACTTGGGATTCTCTTACTCCCTCTTTCTGCCCCTCCCCCGCTTGTGTCCATGCAAGCTTGCACGTGCATGCTCTCTCTGTCTCTCAAAATCAATAAATAAACTTTAAAAAAAGGTCTTCTTAAAATAGACTTTTATTAATGATCAACAAATTAATACACAGTAAAAGGAAAGAATACATTCAGAAATATAAGAAGACATCATTAAAACACAATTTGATACAAACTGAGCTATCCATCTAATTCACTTGGTCATACATATTTATTAGGTGCCTATTGTGTCAGGCACTGTGCCTGAATATTCAATATTCAGCAGTACATTTAATTTCCTGGATCAAAGTTGTCATGCTCTGAGGTAAAGTGCAAACTAATTATAAAATTTGCTCTGTATGATCAGAAGCAATCTCAGGGCATCTATATACCTTGTATATCTGCTCAAAGACAGAGTTAGCCTAAGTCCCAACAGCCTGGGTTCTAGTCTTCAATTGCCACTATTAGTGTGATACAGGAAACAAGGATTCTCTGAGTATCAGTTTCTCCCCTGCAAAATGAGAATTTTGAATGTGATGATCTTGAACATTTAGATATTCTGGCTCAAAAAGAGTTTATGGTTTGATCAGCTTTATCTAAGCATTCATTTGCAGCTTGGATGTGACAGATATTCTCCCAATGTCAGGTGCTCAATACAAATGGGTGTGTCTAACAGATATGTATATATTCTCCAATATAAAGTTAAGAATGATGAAGTTTGACTGGAACCATTTATCACACATTTCAGCTGTTTCTTCAAGACAATTCTGTAAGGTGAAATTTGCTACCATTTCCATCTCAGAGGCAAAGGAAACAGCCTCACAGAAATTGCATGACCTGCCCTGAGTAAACAGCAGAGCCAGACCACAACCAAGATCTTCTGAGTCAAAGCCCAGAGTACTCTCTACTAAACACAGTGCAGCTGCCTACATTTCGCTGTTCAAACTATATGGGACCAAAGAGAAATAATCAATAACCCAGTCAAGTGCTTTTGAAGCATTTTTTTTTTAGATTAGAAAACCCTTTATGTATAAGACAGGAATAAAAAAAAAATAAAGATATTAATTACATGTTTGTAATCCTCTCCCCCACCCAACCCCCATGTTGGTCCTCTAAGAATAAAGGATTATTACTTGCTTAGTCAGCCATAGGAACTTAATTGTGCCTATTGGGGGAGAGAATAGAAAGGATAATTGGAACACGCCAAAAAGAGTGTCAATGGCTCTGTATAAAAAAGGTTGCCTCAGGAAAAAGAATTTTCAGAAAATTACGAGATTTTGAGAGTTTCTAGAGGAAAAGTGATTTGAAATCATCACATACAATGATATAGGGGATTTTGAGGAGAGAGATGAGTTAAGAAGAATTTAAATAAATTTTGCCAAAACTGGTCACAAAACAGCCCCCTCCTTTTTTTTTTTTTTTTTGAGTTACCTGTAAAACAGATAAAGTTGAGCTGTTCTGCTGAGGTGTCCAAAGGCACAGTCTACCTAATACACGCAAAACAAACTGCTTTAGAGTGAAGCTATTTCTCTTCACATCTCTGCAGACAGTTTAATCCTCTAAAAGGAAAGCAACTGAATCAGGCTTAGCTCTAAGCACAGGCAGATAACTACTGAGGTAATAGTGGGGAAGTTATAGGCTGTGTCTCTCCCAAGTATCTTCCCTAATACTTTTTATTAAGACATCAGCAACAGGGAAAATACCACTTGTTCCACAAGAAAGGTACAGAATTAATTTTATCTTCTACAAATAATTCATTCTTCTACAGAGACTATAGAATGTGTATCTAATCTTTTATTTAAATATAGGGTATATGGAGATAATGTAATGGTGGCAAACAATCTCCCTACCCTACTTAATTTAGCAGGGCTACAAATATGATGATAATAAATTTAGGTCAACTTCACAAAAAATAGATATTTCTATTAGGCTAAGAAAAGTTGGAGTATAAAAATAATCAATTAAGCAGAATATAATTTTATAACTTACATCCTAAATATCTACACATATGAAGAAATATATGTTTGGGGCGCGTGGGTGGCTCAGTCGGTTGGAGAGACCGACTTCGGCTCAGGTCACGATCTCGCAGTTCGTGAGTTCGAGCCCCGCGTCAGGCTCTGGGCTGACGGCTCAGAGCCTGGAGCCTGCTTCCGATTCTGTGTCTCCCTCTCTCTCTGCCCCTCCCCCATTCATGCTCTGTCTCTCTCTGTCTCAAAAATAAATAAACATTAAAAAAATATATATGTTTGAATATTCACATGGTATATAATAATGGACTCTAAATAGTTGGCATAGATGAAAATTCGTTAAGTAGAATTAAACAGGATAGAAAATATAATTATAGTAATAAAATATATTTGAAGGAGAACACTATTGGATACCCGAAAATGATATGTTTCAAGCTGGCAAATGAGTTGTTAGTCAGGAATTTTACTAAACCTAATTCTGAGTAGAAAATAACTTTGCATTTTATGCTTTTAAAGGACAGTAAAAGCTGAAGATGCTCAGCTCCCCAAAATGAAGAGGAAAAGAAGAAAAGCCTATAAAAAATGGAAAATCCTGAATCCCACAGTATGTAAGTCTAATTCATTGGTTTTATAAGTATATATAAAATGAACCCAGCCACGTATTTTGTGTATCACAAAATGTCTATAAAAGTAGGAAGACAAATGCATAGAAGTGTAATAAAATGATTTAGAAGTTTGATCGGTTGTTATGTATAAACATCTGCATTCATTATTAATGGCATATATTATGAATAAAAATTTAAGTAAAAATATTCAGACAAAGAATATGAAGAATGCTATTCTTAGAATCTGTTATCAGTGGATTATTATATAACTATCTCAGTTCTGTCTTGCTACTCATCGAAATTGAACTACAGTCAGTTGAAAGAGGCTATAAACTGTAAAATTATAAAATTGAAAAGGGCTATAAACTGAACTGTTCTTGGCGTGAGGGTGTTATTTTAAGAATAAATTGTAATCTATAGTTTTGGAAGGCAGTCCACTAGTATATAAATTGCTATAGTATACATGGTGTATTATAAATAGGCTTTAGAGAGACATGTTTCCACGTCTTTTCTTCCATGATTTCTGCATTACAGCTCTCAGATTGTAAGCAGACCACTGGGAACTGTTTCAGTACGTGCCTTGAGAAAAGTCATTCCCTCAGACTAGAAGAGAGGCAAATGGTAACTCAGTGGAACCCCAGCGTGTTTAAGAACCTAAAGTTGGAAAGTTGTGATTCCTAAACCTACAAATCTTTATTTGATTCTGAAACAGCAATTCTATTTCTGCACCCCAAACTTCTATGCCCCCTCTAGCCAAACTTTGGTAGGATGTTACTCTTTTTCTCATTAATGGTAATTTTTTACTCTTTATGTAAATATTTTTATAAATATCTTTACTAAAATATGTAGGTAGATATAAAATCATAGCTTCATAGCCAAATTGAGAAAGCATTTTAAATCATTAGAGGGCCGCCTGGGTGGCTCAGTCGGTTAAATGTCTGACATCAGCTCAGGTCATGATCTCACAGTTAGTGAGTTCGAACCCTGTGTCAGCAAAGAACCTGGAGCCTGCTTCAGATTCTCCATCTCCCTCTCTCTCTCTACCCTTCCCCAGCTCATGTTCTGCCTCTCTCTCTCAAAAATGAATAAACATTAAAAAAATAATAATTATAATCTTTTCCAACTTTTAGCTTAATCACCTTATTAAAATTATCTCTGTGGAGACCTGGTTCATAGATTTCCATGACATCACTATCTATTTGTTGCCCATTCTTTCTTTTCCTTTCCCAATACTCTCTTTCAGATGTAGTTTAAAAGATATGAGATCTTTGCATTTTGTTCACTGTTTAAGAGTTAAAAAGTATACATTTTATTTTTTTTATTTTTTTAATATGAAATTTATTGTCAAATTGGTTTCCATACAACACCCAGTGCTCATCCCAACAGGTGCCCTCCTCAATACCCATCACCCACCCTCCCCTCCCTCCGACACCCATGTTCACTGTTTTTTACCTAAGATCTGCTACCTCAAGCTCAGGTTCACAAATTTTTTAAGCAAAACATCCTAAAATTATAAAGTAGAGAGTAAAGGTTGCCAGCTGGCAGTTCTAGGGCCAAAGCTGGTCCCTAAATATATTAGCCTCCATCTATAGAGGGTTTTTTAAAATGTGAGACCATCCTTAGAAATTAGGAGATTTCACAATATAATAAATCCAGACTCTAGTTCTTCTCCTGGAAAATGATAGTATCTGACAATACTAGGATACCTTCTCTGTCCTATTAAAAAAAACAAAAATCCTACCCTGGGCAAAGGTAACTATCAGACCTGTTTAAAAGGCTGTTTATAACCCATACTCGGATCTCTTTATTTGTTGTACCTTCTCAAATTAGATCAAGCTTGATTTAGCCTGTAGCATTATAATGCCATGTTCAAATACTTGAACATGGTAACTTACTCTTTATCAAGAAGTCTCAAAATTTATTTGCGTAAGTTTGCTCTGAAATTTTCATTTCACCCATTTTGGAAGTCTCTGTTTTAATTTTTTTTTTTAATGTTTGTTTATTTCTGGGAGAAAGACAAAGGATGAGTGGGGGAGGGGCAGAGAGAGAGGGAGACACAGAATCCAAAACAGGCTCCAGGCTCTGAGTTGTCAGCACAGAGCCTAAACCAGGGCTCGAACTCATGAAATGAACCGTGAGATCACGAGCTGAGCTGAAGTCTGTCTTCCAACTGACTGAGCCACCCAGGCACCCCTGGAAGTCTCTGTTTTAGAATAAACTTTAATTACATTCTTATTTCCTAGAACTACCTAGCAATATTCTGTATTCTAAGATAATTGATTTAAAAGGAGATATTTATTAGAAATGAATTTTTGTGGAAAATATCTTTGCATACTAGAAATGAATGAAAAATGTTACTCAAATTACAAAGAATATGCATGGAATTGTACCCAAGAATTTGCATCCCATCTGCTCTTCAAAAGGACACAGAAAATATTTTTCTTCTTTCTTTATTCCTTTTTTTTTCTTCTTGTTTAGGTGAACCTCAACCTGCTAATCAGGTATACCAAAAAAATATAAAAGATCTTGAAAAGGAAGTCAAAGGAGACACCCCAGAAGCCATGTTTCATCAGATTAGGGCGTTAGGGAAATCTAAGGAAAATGGAGATGAGCATACATCTGCTTCTGTGAATGGAAAACAGAATTCACTTTTCCTCCCTAAAGATAATAAACAACTTTCATCTGACAGCAAAATAAGTAGGGAGAAGGAGAATGATGATCCTCCATCATCAATTTCTCATCAACGAGACAAAGTGTTGTCAGTGGCCATGTTTAAAGACTGTCAAGAATCATTATCAGAAAAAATCATACTGCAGGATTTCCCAAACACAGTAGAAGACTTTAAACCAGCAAAAGGCAAAATTATTACAGAAGTGAAATGTGGGGCTTTCAGTGTGCAAGTAGAAATAAAGAATAGATTTTTCTGTAAAACAGGAATGCAGTTCCCAACAAAAAGGAGATGTCCAAAATGTCATCAGCATTACTTTTCCAGACACAGTCAGAGATACTATACTTCTAGAAGCTGCTCTTCTATATACAGGAATATGTTAGTAGAAGAACTAAAACCTGAGGTGCCATCTGAATCTGAAGGAGAAGTTGCCAGAAAAGGGAGACCTTCACTAAAAGTAAGCATTGTAGGAAAAGAAGTTAAAGTTAAATACATGAGTAAGAAACAGAATATATTAATTAATATAGCTTATCCTAAAAGAAGGGGAAAAAGAGCTAAATACAGAAACATTTCCTCCGATCACACTACTGAAGAATGTTCCAGGTCTTCTCTACAGTCTGATATCAGGTGCCCTGAAAAGTGGAAGCTTGAGAACAAGCATCAGAGTTCAGACTGTTTTCATGTCTCTCCTCCTATTGTGTGTGCCGTCCAGAAGGAGAAGAATGTTGATAGAGAGGTGGAGTTTCTGTGCTCAACCCCTGAGAGGGAGAAGACTAACCCTGACTCACTATCGTCAGTTTTAGATGACTGTGAGGTAGAATCTGTCATGTCTCAGCAGAAGGACTTTAAAATTGGTCAGAACATCCTCAACAAGAAAAATTTCTCTAAGGCTGAGACTCTTCTCAAAAACATTCCTCCTATTTCACAAGGTACCCTAAAGACAACAAGTTTAAGTGATACAGACTTAAGTAGCATGCCTTTTGAGGATCTGAAGGATGTGGATAGAGAGAGCAAACTCGTCTTCGATATACCAGAAAATATCACATCAGACTCATGTACACGGCAAAGCCCAGAAGGAATAAATTATTTGCCAAGTGCCATTACTGACATCTTCCCAGTTCAAGATGGCAAAGATTCTGACCCCTGTTCTTCATCTTCTCTGAGCAGGCAAGTGGTAAGAGAAAAAGCAGCCAGCACTTACTGCAAAGGCAGCAAAATTCCAACTGCAGATTGTTGTGAGGAATCAAGTTCTTTATCTTTGCCTTCCAGTCAAAATGTTCTGAAGCCTTCCACCTCATTCAGCCCATCCCACTGGGCCACCAGACAATCAGAAGTGAAAGAAGTCCCTGGGGATACATTTTCTTTTAATCGTTGTGCTGAACTTTTGAAAACCTGTGAGGAAGAGCATATTGATATGACTGACAGAGACTTTAACAAGGCCGCTTTACATAGTGACTCTCGTACAAACGCACAGCAACTACTGGAAATGAGGAGTACACGATGTCCAACTCTCAGTCCTGAATCCTCCAGCAGCCTCTCTGCCAGCAGCCCACTCAACAGGAACAGCCATAGCACTGTGGAATGGAGTCAAACAAAATCCCAGACAGGTCATCCAGAGATAGCAGTGCCCAGCAAAACAACAGAGCTAGTCATGACCTTAATAACTGATGAATTAGAGCAAAGATTAATTATTCATAATGATAAAGGAGGCACGGTTTATTCTAATTGTCCCATGGGAATAAAAAATCCTAAAGACTCACCCAGCTCTCTGGGAAATGGTGAAAAAGACAAATTCGAAATAATGCCAGTGGTAAAGAATGCATGCCATAGAGATTTTGAAGACCTATCAGATGAGAACCACAATGAAGTCTGTTTCCAAATGGATTTGCCGAACACCACTGAGTTCAACTGCACAGAATGTGCTGCAGATAATCTGTTTATTGAGAAGACACTGACCAATGATGCAGACCAATATGGCAACCAAGATGACAAAGGCCTCGGACTAACCAGTTTTAAAGAGGAGCCAGCAGAGTACCAAAAGATTGCATCAACAAAGCCAGATTCTGAAGGAGATAAAAATGACCCAAAGGAAACTTACTATCACCAAATAGACATATTGCTGTCACCTCAGAAGCAGAAAGCCTTGACAGGTACAGTGGCTATATAGAATCTTTAACTTTCATTGTTTTTCCATGTTTGAGCTTTGGAAAGTCTTAACGTGAGGGCTTTTTTTATTGCTTGGGATTTTTGCTTTATTGCTAAAGATATATTGAGTATCTTAGAATTAGATGAATATGGGCAAGCATCTATCACCCTGCTTCCTTACATTATCACCTACCCCACCCATAAATAGTGCATAACAAAATCACCCAGGCTGCGGTTTAATATAAAGTTTTTAAAAAATCAATTTCTCTTTAAAAGGTTGATGTATTGCCAAATCAATTTTGTAGGAAACGTTAGCCTTTTGCCAGTCTTAAATAATCTACCATTTCTTTCCTTCTTGCAAACTAAGCATATTTATAATAGAAAGAATATGTTTTTGATGAAATGTGTTCTTAAACTTTGCTGTGGCGTTGCAGAAGGATGGTATACATATTTCAGGAGGCCATGTGGAATAGTAATCAAAGCAAAGGACAAAAACCAGAAACGGCCATGGCTAATCCTGATTGAGCTATCTACGGGGTGTCAGACCTCAAGCAGACCTCTGTCCTCCCTTGTGCATTGGTTGACCCTGCTCAAAACATTGATAGAACCCAGCAGTTCTCCAGACCTCAAGAGGGCTAAGATAGAAGCTCTTTTCTAAGTACATAATACTGCCCTGTCTGCTTTCAATCTTGGGTCGACATTCTATCATTTTGGTCACTTCACAGAAGGCCCTTGTTGTTTTTCCTCAATAGGCCAAAAATATTTTATATTCTATGTTAGCATTATTCCACATTATATATTAAAATACATCTTGAACAAGCAAAAACTTCCTTCCAAACCTCCAGTAACATGCCTGATATGTCCAGAAATGAGACTTGGAATGATGAAACTATCTCTTCTTTGTTGTTCCATCCCTAATTTTTAAATAGAATTAATACAATTTAGAAGTAGAAATAAAATACAGAAAGCATAGTTATGTAAGCATTGGTATAAAACATGAATTTACTGTATAGAGGATAAATGTCCTAAAACAACACAAATGCTGTACAGTCACCTGCTTAATATGAACACCCTAAAGCAAAGATCCATCAGTCACAGAGACTGCTTCCCAGCGCCGATATACCCCCAGATAACAGGATCAATGGCATTAACCCCAATGTTTTCTTCAGTCCATAATTATTTGAGTCAGCAAGAGGCAGACCTGAAATAAGAGCCCCTGTGTCTCCCAGAACAGATGTGTTGCTCATGTGAATAAATCTCCCTCCCAGGCTGGCTCTCCTTCCCCCATGGTCATTCTCCTCCCTGGACTGCCTCTCCCAACAAGGCCTATTTCCTTGTAAGTTAATAATTCAAGCTGTAATTCCCCCAGAGCTGATGCTGTACTTCAATGAGACTTTGTCTCATTTGGTGAACAATTGCAGCTACCAGTTCCCTGTTACTGTGGTTCATCAAAAGGTGCTCCTACAACTCTCCCTTTTGCCCCTTTACTCCTCTTCCCCTGGATCATTCTGTTGCAGCCACATTGACTTCCTTGAGTTGCTAGAACCTGCCAGGCAAGATCCTACAATACATCCTTTGCTTGGACTGCTCCCACTACCTAGACCACTCTTCCCCCATTTGCCTACATTGTTCATTCTCATCCCTTGAAGTTTTTGACATGGTACCTTCTTAGTTCTCAGTGAGGCCTTCTCACACCACTCAACCTAAGACTGCAGTTGGAGGGGCGCCTGAGGGGCCCAGTCGGTTAAGCATCAGACTTTGGCTCAGGTTATGATCTCGCGATTCATCAGTTCAAGCCCCATGTTGGGCTGTGCTGACAGCTCAGAGCCTGGAGCCTGCTTCGGATTCTGTGTCTCCCTCTCTGTCTGTCCCTCCCCTGCTTGGTCTCTCTCTCTCTCTCTCTGTCTCTGTCTGTCTGTCTCAAAAATAAGTAAAAAAAAAATTTTTAATGTGCAAAAACTAAAAAAGAAAGAAAACTGCAATTGGAGCATTGTCCATTCCAGCCCAGGTGTAATCTATCCCTCTTCTGTTTTACTTTATACACACTACTTTCACCTTCTTTTTTTTAATGTTTATTTATTTTGAGAGAGAGAACAGGGAAGGGGCAGAGAGACAGAGAGAGAAGATCTAAAGCAGGCTCTGCACTACCAGCAGAGAGCCAGATGCAGGATTGGAACCCATGAACCCCAAGATCATGACCTGAGCTAAAGTTGATGCTTAACCGACTGAGCCACCTAGGTAACCCCACCTTTTAATATACCATGTATTTTACTAGTTTATTTGTTCTGTCTTCTCCCACAAGAATGTAGTCATGAGGGCATGGATTTTTTTTTCTGTTCTGATCATTGCTGTATCCACAACACCAGAACAGTGCCTGTCCTGTAGAGTAGGCACTCCATGTATATTTGCTGAACGAAAGAATTCAAGGAACTCACATCACGTTTCCTTGTGCAAAACTCTATTTTCACATACAAAAACAAACAAAAAATAGGGAAATGCTTCAGAAATTTAAATGTTTGTATTAAAGGACAGTTAAATCTATAAATTTTTGCACGGACTTGACTCTCCTAGAGCGTTATTTTTATACTTTATTCAATATTGTTGTTATTATACTATTGATACTTCAGGCCAGGATTTTATAATGTTTTCAGGGTGTGGATTGCTTTGAGGAACCAGAACATGTTTATACTGTTTCACTAGAAAATTATAAATTTGACATAGGCATAAACTGATGCCTAACTTTTCAGAAGGGTCCTCGAACTCCTCAGATTCTATCCACATACCTCAGATTAAGAATGCCTACCATGAGTGCTGACTATAATACAGACAGTCCCTGACTCACAGTAGTTCAATGTAAAATTTTCAATTTAAGGATGGTACAGAAGGTATATATGTTTAGTAGAAACTGTACTTCAAATTTTGAATTTGATCTTTTCCCAACTAGTACTTTGTGGCACCACACTCTCTCTTGACGCTGGGCAGTGGCAGCCGCAGCTCCCAGCAGACACATGGTCACAAGGTTAAAGCCATTCTGAACCCATACAGCCATTCTATTATTTTCAGTATGGTATTCAATAAATTATGTGAGATATTCAAACAAGAAGGCAAGAGGTAATCTTGTTCATTAGTTATAAAAGAGGTTTTGTGTGAGGGGACTTTGCCCAACTGTAGGCTGAGTATTCTGAGCACACCTACAGTAAATTGGGCTAACCTGTGATATTCAGTAGGTTGGGTGCATTAAATGCAGTTCGGACTTACGACATTTTCAGTTTACAATGAATTTATCAGGGCAGAACCCTATCATAAGTCGAAGAAGATCTGTATTATGTAGTTCCTTCCTCCCATCTGTGTGTGTGCTTGCGAATTACCTAGATTAGCTGTCACAATCTGGACTGCTTACAGGAGCCAGGAAGATCATGTAAATGAGTAAAGCAGGCCATGTGAGAAATAATGGAGTGTTGGTGACCTAGAGGGAGCTCTATCCTGAGGGAATGAGAATACAGGTCCAGTACAGCCAGGTCTTTTGGGTTTTCAAGAGAGCTGGAGATCTGAACTTTTTTATTTATAATAAATATATTTATAATATTTTATAAATATTTAGTTAGTTTTGAATTTATATATATGTATATTCATATATATACATATATATACATATATATACATATGTATGTATATATATGAATCTCTATACCATAAGACTTTTTAAGACAAAGTATAGACTAAACAGTCTATGATCTCTGAACTAGACAGAAGAGAGCAGGTGGGGATGGGTAGATGGTGGAAGGTATAAAAAAAAAACAAAAACAAAAACAAAAAAAAACAGTGATATAAAGGAAAGCGTACCAGTCTGAAACTCTTAAAACTAAATTCTGGGTTCTTCCTCTGCCAAGTCAAGTCTATACATTCTTGGGTAAAGAAGTTTCTCAGGACCTCATTTCTTCAGTGGTAAATGGACTGAAATGTATCTTTAAGAACTCTACCAAAGAACCAAAATTCTATATCATAATATATTTTAATGAAGAAACAAAAATTAGGGTACTCTGAGAGAATAACAAGGAGAGAATGAGAAGGATTAAATGACATTTTACATGGCATAGAAATATTTACAATTAAATAGCCCTTTACATATGACATAAAACTTACATGTATGTTTAAGATAGTTTAACTTGCTGTGTTGCAAGGAAAGAGTGATCCTAGAAGCTAACACCAAGGTAAATGGTATAGAGTATGGAGCTCTGAGAAAGTTTGTGGTTCCAAGGTCCATGCCAAGCTCTAGAGATAAAAAGATTAATAAAGAAAATACTCCTTTTCTTGTAGCAGAATGCAACCTTTGGGATAATTTCCAACAAGCTAACTTTTAGTGAAACTGGGAACTTACCACACTGGCACCCATTTCAGCATTTCTCAGTAGATGAGCAAATCCAGGGCCCAAGATCCAGGGTCCAGCCTCAATGCCTGTGCCTTCTTCCAGCAGGGCTTCTCCCAGCTGACCATCTTCCTCTCCTTGGTCTCTATCTCAGTTGGTAGACCACCCTTTGGCTTCCAAAGTAACAGCTTTCTATTTTTAAACTCATGTTTGATAAAACATTAGTGTGTCTTTTAATGGGTTAACATATTGTTCCTACAGAGTGATGGTGTGTATTTTAATAGAGTCCTTCAAGATACTTGAGTGTCTTCGTTCCAGCCCCAAGCACACTGACTTATTCCTAGAAAGGCTCAGTAAACAAGTGATACTCATGGAACGAGGAAGAAGCTTATATGTGAATGAAGGTCACTGAGATATAGATTCAATTCACCAAGTAAAACTTTCTATCTGCTTGAAATATTTAAGGATTATGCTGATTCAGGGAGTAAACAGGTAATAAATTTGAGTATGGGAAGTGTTCAGGCTTAGAATGAATAACTACTTGGTAGAAATCTCATAGAAGTGTTTTAAGCATCTAGAGGATGATTAGACCAAATTACCTTCTAATAGTTTTGCAAACCTGAGATTCTACAGACACCAAGCAGGACAACGGGAGTGATGCTTTGCACTCAGCGGGCATTACAGTGGTTCTCAAATGACACTTCAAAACATACTGTAGGGCACACACTTTCTTTTCATTTAGGTACCTAAGAAAATGTTAGAGGAAAACTTTCCCCATGATATCACAGGGCCATACTTCTATTACACACAGTTTCCTAGGCTCATAGAACTTCTTTTTTTTTTCTCCAGCAATTTCAGAAAAGAATTGCTTTCAAATATAGAAAATTCCCCTCCTCATCTCATGATGCCTTCAGAGTCGACCTGGACTCTAAATCTCAACAAATGGAACTAGAGCAACCATTGGAGACAATAGCCAGAGCATCTTTAAAAGTCCACCACTGTGTAAAATTCAGAAGGCAAAAAGTAATCTTGTGCATAGCTGTAGCTCCAGTAAGGGTGGAAATTAATATATAGAAAATCAATAGTAAATATAAAATGAATGTAATTTTTCTGTCCCCTCTAACTTCTTAGGGAAGTTCCCCTTCTCTTCTTTAGGGAAGAGATAGGGGTCAACAGCAGAGTTATAGAAAATTAGAGGTATTAGATAATGGCTCTTCCTACTTCCCACTTCTCCCAGACAAGTGAAATTTAAATTGTTATGGATCAAATGGATCATTAATAATTATATATAAAATAAAGAAAATTGGGGCACCTAGGCAGCTCAATCAGTTAAGCATCTGACTTTGGCTCAAGTCATGATCTCATGGTTTGTGAGTTTGAGCCCCACATCAGGCTCTGTGCTAACACCTCAGAGCCTGGAGCCTGCTTGGGATTCTGTGTCTCCCTCTCTCTGCCCCTCCCCTGCTCACTCTCTGTCTGTCTTTCTCTCTCTCTCTCTCTCTCTCTCTCTCTCTCTCTCTCAAAACTAAATAAACATGAATGAATGAATAAAAGAAAATCACTTATTCATGGATATATCCCATTTATTAAATAGTTCTAAGTACAAATTTTGATACTGATAAATCAGATTTTAATTTACAAAGACTGAATTTTAAAACTCATTTGCTCCTTAGAATAGAATAAAAATAGGGGCATCTGGGTGACTCAGCCAGTTAAGCTTCCTACTCTTGATTTTGGCTCAGGTCACCATCTCAAAGTTCATGAGAGTGGGCCCTGTGTTGGGCTCTACACTGACAGCGTGGAGTCTGCTTGGGATTCTCCCTCCCCTTTACTCTCTGCTTCCCTTCCACTCGTGCTCACTCTCTCTCTCTGTCTCAAAATAAATATATTTTTTTTAAAAGGATAGAATAAAAATATAGGTTGATATTTGGCCTCTTTTTAAATTGATGTTGCTTGCCTTTCACATAGTATCAAAAAATAAAAATAAGTAAAACCTTAACCAATTCCAGCCTATGGAATTACTTAGTACGTGTTATATGCTTTGCTATTTTTGGTTTCATTTTATTTTACTTTGTTACTTGTTTACTTACAGTCTGATTTTACTGCAATTAATTTATTTGTAATTTTCTTGCTTCTAATCAATACACAGCTTATGATGACAGAAGGCAGCAGTTTGGAATTATGTAAAGTATTTCAAGTTATTTATTCAAATATAAAATGATCAAAGCCTCATTCATTTTTTTCCCCTGTTCCTTATTTTAAACCAACATATGCAGCAAGAAAAGTATCATGAAATTTACATTCTTGTGACTAATAGAAGTTAAACCATAAACGATTTGAGTACAATAGTAGACTTATTATCATATTTTGTAATTTAACTAATTCAGGTAATATCTTCTTTTTGAGAATTCAGGGGGCATAATTATCAGTTTATGTGAACTTTGCTCTTCCAGAATAACTAATATAATATCAGGAATATTGCTGGTACCCGAGGATTATCAATTGAATTGAACCCAACTGAGGTAATGCATGGTGATCCTCTGCCTTCAATCTGTATGGTTTTTTGGTTTTGTTTTTAAGTAATACAAGTTTAAAAAGTGAATCATGAAAGAGTTAAATGAATTATTCTAGTTCTAGTCTACAGTGATTCTGTTACACAGACTGGGATATTTGAAAATCTGTCTTGAAATATTGTCTCATACTTCATGTGGTTTAATTTAGATTGGAATCTGGAAATAAATAGCCTCCGCAAGTTATCCCAGGAATTGGCTCCAAGAGGTACAAGGGCCAGTGATGGTTCCCAAGAAGAAGCAATAGACCAGTGGGCCAGAAGGAGGCAGCAATTCAAAGATGGCAAAAGATGCAGCTCAGCAGGGGAAAGTTCATTTACCAGCAACATCACCGAAGGGTCCAGTGAGTAGAAAATCATCTTCTTTTCCAAAGCCAGAGCAAAGCAATAGGTGAAGCCCAGAGTCCCCTCCCTCTTATCGCCAGGATATAAACCCTATTGTTTGAACATGGCAATGTGGTGATTATGTGCCTTTATGTAAAAGATATTTTTAGAATAAATCAACTCTTCATTATGTACTAAAGAATCCCAACTTGGTAATTTATCTCCTCCAAAACACACACAACTGCCTACTAAGGCTACTCTTCTCTTCAGAGACTGAAATAACTAACTATAGGATTCTTTTTTTTTTTTAATTTTTTTCAACGTTTTTTATTTATTTTTGGGACAGAGAGAGACAGAGCATGAATGGGGGAGGGGCAGAGAGAGAGGGAGACACAGAATCGGAAACAGGCTCCAGGCTCCGAGCCATCAGCCCAGAGCCTGACGCGGGGCTCGAACTCACGGACCGCGAGATCGTGACCTGGCTGAAGTCGGACGCTTAACCGACTGCGCCACCCAGGCGCCCCCTAACTATAGGATTCTTTACAGAATTAATTTTGTCCCCTACTTCAAAGAATTTGCGTTGCCTTACAAAAATATGTAAAAAGCTAAGGGTGGTATATTTGATTAAAAGAAACAGTTTTCTTCTTGATTTAACATTTATAAAATGAGGAGTTGTCTTTAAATTGATATGTATTTTAGTGAGATGGTGTTTCTCTTGGTATTTAAAGAGTGTTATTAAATCAGCATTATACACCAGTCTCACAATCAATGGTAACTGAGAATGGAAGGTAGGTCATCAATGAGGTAATACAACTGAAGGGAAAATATGAGTTAAGGAAAATAGAGGGAAGCATTAGTTCATTTAGTACATACTACCCCTAATCTGGCTTTAAAATTCTAGCAGCTAGCTGTTAGAAGATAGTTATGTAAGTAATAGACATTTGTCATTTGAAGGTTATTTACAAAACATACCAATTGTTTATGAAAAACACTTATAGGAAAACCTGAGCAAACATCATTAAGAAAGAGAAAGACACAGAAAGAAAGGCAGAGGGACGGAAGGAAGGAAAGACAGGAGGAAGAAAGAAAGGAATGAAGGAAGTGTGGGAGGGAGGGAGGGCAGAGAGAGAGGGAGGAAGGAAGGAACAGGAAGGGGTGGGGGAGAGAGAGAGAGAGAGAGAGAGAGAAAGAAAGAAAGAAAGAAAGAAAGAAAGAGGAAGAAAGGGAGAAAGAGTTGATGCAATACTGTAATTTATAAGAAATATAAAAATATATATTTGGTCATTCACGTTCATCCTTATATAAAGTTGGTCTTGGTACACGGATTTCCTGGCTCACAACTCCTAAAATCCTTAGGATTTCCTATAAGAGAGCAATAAAGGTGTCTTTTGTTATGTTAATGAGGTGACTGTTGGAAAGCCCTAGGTAACCTAGATGGGACTGACAACCAGAGGAAGCAACTGCAGTGATTAGAGTGTCGGAATGTTCAGCCAGGTGTCCAGGGAATTCCTTGTTGGTGTGGGGACGTGTGTGTGCATGAACACACACACACATTACAACTGGGTCCAGGAACCCAAAAGAGTTGTGATGCAGAGAATGGTGCCTTTATGATAGAGACAGTAGTGAGTATTCGAGGCTATTCCTATAGATAAGCTGACAGAATGACACAAGCAGAATTCCTGAAGGCAGCAGTGTAATTTATCCAGAGTGAGTTAGATGCTGGCACAGATTAGGAATTGAAAGGAGCTATAAATATGTGGGCAAAACCATGATAATATTTATATAAAACACCACCGTACTGTGTTACCCCACCACAGTGTTCCTACATTCATGTGAACGGTGAATATAATCTAAGTGTTCCATTTTGGTCTGAGAGTGTTTCATTTTTGTCCCTTGGTCAATGTCTACTTCCTCCAGTAAAACAGTAAAATATTCCCACTGCTTCACATTTTGTTGTAATGTTTACTTTCTTCCACTTCTAGTCCCCTTCCCCCTCATCAATTTCTATATTGATATGTTGAATTTGGTTCAAAATTTTTTAAAAATATTTTAATGATCAATACTTAATATTTCATTAGTTTTCCTCATCATTGCCTTATGTACCAATTACTTCCAACAGAGTTTGTTTTCTTTTTCTTCTTACTATAATCCTCTAATAATTTAAGAGAGATTTTGGGGAGATAAACTGAGTCCTGACATATCTGAAAATGTATTTACTTGCCTTTTAATTCTGAATGACAGTTTGCCATAGTTTGGTACAGAATACTAGGTTCAAACTATTGAAGAAGCTGGTTCATTGTCTTCCTGTAGCCAGTGGTACTGATGAAAAGTCTAACTCCAATCTCATTCTCAAAACTTTTGTCATTAATCGAAATTTCATCTCTATTAGTTCTTAGGGTTTTCTTTTTATCCTTGGTATTCTAAAATTTTTCTAGTGTGTATTTCAGTGTGTGTGTTTTAAATATATTTTAATGTTTGGCATGCTGATGACTCTTAACTTTCTTCAACTCTCATCAATTCTCAGATACAATTTCTTCAAATACTATTTTCCTTCCTCCTCTCATAGTCTCCTGCTTCAGGTTGCAATAAATGACTTATGGCACAGGACATTCCATATCCCATCTGGGTGTCCTCTGCTCTCAGTCCTCAACTTTTTCACACAGTCATTGCTCATGGCTAGAGGCAGGTACAGTCACTGCCGCTGCTTGACCCCTCGTGGAATTCAGAGTGAGTAATGTGTGGACATCAGAATCCCTGCTGTTTCTGCCATGGTGGTCCAATTGATTACCCTGTTGCTTGCAACTGGGGCCTCTCTAGGTTTCGCTCTTGGTGGTGTTCCCACCGTTCTGCATCAAAACTTTCTGACAGAAATGGTGGTCATCAAGAATTGGGGAATAGGGCAATAGAATAGATGCTGTTTAAAGGTACAAACATGGGGCACCTGGGTGGATCAGTCGGTTAAGCATCGAACTTTGGCTCAGGCAATGATCTCAAGCTTCATGAGTTCGAGCCCCGTATCAGTCTCTCTGCTGTCAGCACAGAGCCTGCTTTGTATCCTCTGTCCCCTTCTCTCTCTTTCTGCCTCTCTCTCTCTCTGTCTCTCTCTCCCACCCTCCCTCCCTCTCTCAAAAATAAATAAGCATTAAAAAAAATAATAAAGGTACAAACTTGCAAGAAGTAATTACAGTACAGTGAATATAGACAACAGTATTTTATTATGATGAAGTTTGCTAAAGACTAGAACTTAATTATTCAATACTACTAAAAAGATTACGCAATGTGATAGAGGTTCTAATAATAATTAGCATTAGCTAAATAATGTAGCAATAGCTACAATGGCAATCATATTACAGTGTATAAATGTATCAAGTTACCATGGTATACACCTGAAATTTATACAGTATTCTATATCAGATATATTTCAATAGGAAAATTTTTTCTTAAGTATATTGTCTGCTATGATTTCACTTCATGGCTTATAGGTTGATCCTGGATTTCAGGTATTTCCCAGCTACTGGTGTACTAATACCCTTCCTTCTTTCAAACACTTCCACAAGTCTTAAAACACATACTGTGCTACACCCACACGCCTTCCCTCTATCTCCTTCCTGTTTTTCCTCTGAACTTAGAAATGCTTTTATTATGCAGAAAAATTCAGTTGCAAACCTTGCTTCTACATACGTATAATTGAATTTATCACACTTTTCATAAAATAGCCTGCAAGAATTAGGACCTATCCATGTATGTTTTCTAACATGCTTCTCAGAATGGGAGACTGTGTTTTTTCTTGCTCCTCTATCTTGAGCCCACATCTACAAATAGCTTCCATTTGCCCTTCTAGCTTCCTTTTCTACTGTTCTCCACCTTACACCCTGCCGTAGGTGTCTCACCTCTATATGGACTATATCAAAGGGTTAATTTGCCCTTTGGCTTTTTGTGGGGTTTGACCAATTGGGAAGATCAGCAGGAGCCTGAAGGGAATGAGCAGAGTGAGGTCCTGCCATTATTGCCCCAGATTTCTCCCTGGGGTATGCCAAGGACTGGTTGTTTCCCTAAAGCCATAGGTGGTAACCCTATAAAGTAGCCCTCTCTCCACTGCCTTCTACGGCTCTAGGTTTTGGTAACTGGTACCTGATTCCTCCCTCTTTTATTTTAGTCTTAGATGGACTGGTCTTAATCCCACTCTATCACCCCCAATTTCCTTAAGTCCTGTCCAGTTTGTAAATAGGGTTAAACTCTCCTCAAATTACTCATTTGAGTGTACAATCTCTTTCATACCATAACCTTATGACACACCAGTGCTCTTCTCATATTAGAGCAATGATAACATATCACCAACACTACATATTGATAACTGTTTATTGCTCATAGATATAAAGAAGGACACCCCCCTAGAAAGAGCTTTGGTGCTAATTTAGAGGGGGGAAAAACAAAGTCTGATTTTACTGACAATTACAAATTTAGTTTACATTAGGTCTTTCAGTTTAAGAGCTTGATTATGACAGGGTAAGGATCATGAGTTAACAGGTTAGAACTTAAGGAAATGGCAATCTGAGGATTTTGAAAGTTCTGAAGAGAGTGAGGAAGAAAACTATCTGTTGGTGCTTTCTACTCAAGAGTTGATGGTTTGTGGAGAAGTTCCGATGAGGAACAGTGAAAGTATCTGCCTGGTCAAGTGTCTAAGGGGAAAAAAAACTGTTAGTAAATACTATGGACTAAGGTCATGTTAATTTAGACAATTAGGTGTGCAGGATTCGGTGGCTTTGGTCTTCAGTGTTCAAGCTGTAAAAGAGGAAAGAGGTTTTGTTCTCCATGTCCTAGAGTCATCCCTAGTCTTGAGAGGAATAAATAGCCGGAATTTCACTAAAATTTTACTGGATTTCCTAGATAGCAATATTCTTGGACTGTTATTCTTGTTTTTCTTTGCCTCTTGTTTGATAAATTTGCAGTCTTTGAAAATTTTATTTCTTTTCACCTAAGAATAAAAATCTTGGCTTATGCAGATACAACTGCCCCTAGCTCCACTCATCCAGGTGACCCCAAAGAATATACTCACATTAAGCGAAAGTGAGGAAGAGAACCTTCTGAAGACATCAAAGGGGACGCAGAGGGGAGGTCTTATATTACATACTCCCTAGAAAACAACTTGAAATCTCCTGTAGATACCATTCTACTTCGAAGACCCCTGTGCTACCTCATAGTCATCCACGGAGCCCCTTTTATAGCACAGCTTCCCTCATAGAATACCCGTAGTGACTGTGTTCTGTTTCCATCATTCTGGATTTTCCCTTGGACCTTGGGAACTCCTCTATTTTATACTGCAGAAAATTCAACTGCAGCTTTTACCTCTATAACCATGCAACCAAAATTATCAAGATATTCAACAGTCCACTAACACTATGATAATCTGAATCTATCCATCCTAAAAGCTAAGAAAGAAGAACCTGAGAGAAGAACAGTTTAGTTATAAATGAGGAAAAAAATAAAATGTTACATGTAGTAATAAAAATTTATTACTTATCACAGTAGCTTCCACCATTACCTGGAACAATCTAGATTGATCTCAACTAAAAAAATTAGACTGAATGGAAACTCTGTTTGATTAATCACAGATGATCTTTATGTGCCATAGAGAAAGGGACCATTTTCTCTAGTTTTCAGTTCCTTTTCATATAGAAAGACCAGTTCCTTCTTGTTTCCTGTGTCCTTCAGCTCCCTGGACCCTTTCAGTCCAAGTCTGTTTCATCCTTTGTTTTATGGACAAATTGTCCACTACTAGTGGACTAGTGCTATTAGACATTCATATCTGCTCTGCATTTCTTGGGAAAAAGAAACCACCATAGGTGTGCTGGAATCAGCTCACAGTGGTTCATGATAGCCAACCGTGCACATTTTTTCCTAACATTGCAATTCAGTAACGTCAGGCTAGTAACTTGAAATTGGTCAGAGTGAGTATTTATGCAATGGAAACTGACAAAGAGTACAAATCAGGGCATTTTTTTCTTTTGGAGAGCTGCTTGTTAAACATTTACCAGTACTCACATGACACAACACAGGAATCAGCTGTATCATTTATACACAAATGCAGGCCAAAGTAGCACAATCATTTAAATTAAAACAATGATTACGTTTTCTTTGAGGTGAATTCTGTTTTGAATGAAAAAGTACACTAACAATTTGTTTCACATTAGACATGAGGGAATGGAAGTGTCTGCCATTTTATTTCTCAGTTTATCAAAGCCATACCCACTCATGTTGTATTTCTTCAGAAACTTTTCAAAAGAGACTGCAATTCACTCAGAGTTGCTGGAGCTAACATTGTTTAATGTGTGGTTTAAATTCTATCTCATTTATAGAGTCAGGATATGCTACTAATCCATGACTTAAAAACTGACAGCTTTATTGAGCATCATTACAGCTGGTGTTTCTCAGTCTGTTAATCTCACTCATCTCTGACTTCCTACATAATAACTGGAAAAGACATTAGGAATGACATATTTATGTATGTGGACACAGTTGATCAATGCATCTAGGCTGTGGGGAATGCTGACTAAGGCACACCAGGTAAATAACTTGAAGGCCGTAAACTAAAGTCAGAAGGGCCTGCAAAATGGAGCTCTGATTTTTATAATCTCAAATGGCTCCTGTATGACAAACAGATGTGGCAAGTATTTGGGTCTGTGTGAGGATACTTGATAGCATTTCCCTTATTTCATCCAGCTACAAAAATTATCATGAAAATGTATTTTCCAAACATTAGTTTCCACGGAAATAAGAAAGGAAGGAGGGGGTGAACAGTAAGAGAGAAAGAGAGACCTCTGATTTCTGGTAATAAGAGCTAACAATTACATTGTGCTTTCTATGTCAGCCTGTACAAAATATTCATCTATTAATTATTCCAACAACACTATAAGTTAAGAACTATATTTTCATCTTCACTTTACCAAATGAGCAATCTGAGTCATGCAGAGGATAAGTGACTTGTGCAGTGTCACTCAGCTACAATGATCAGTGGGGCTAATGCCTTAAACACAGCCCACTACCTCTAGGTGGACCATGCAGATCTGATCCGGGTTCATCTCTGGGAAAGTCCAAACAAGGTTTCATTCTTGTGATACAGCTTTTCTGTTATCCTCAAATAAAACAGTGGAATGAAAGAGATATGAGAACGTCTAAAGACATCTGGAACTGAGTCGAGTATTTTATCTCTTTGCTTCTCAAGTGAAAAAAGAAGTGTTTTAGTTTTTCAGGAGCAAAGGAGTACAAATCCCATTTCAGTACTATGAAGCATATTTAAGAGCTCATTCTCTTTTAAAGTTTCTTTTATTAAAAGGCTCATCTCCACAAGCCAAATTTTGGAGATAAAGTTTTAGTGACAAAGGTACATTTGGATTTTTTTTCTCCTTGGCTCAAAGTTCCACAGGGGCAATTGTTGAGAAATCTAGAAGCTCGAAGCTGCCGCAGGTGTGGCCTGCTGCTTCATTGGATTTTATCATTAATTTTAGTTCTGAGTTTATGTAAGTGTATGTTGATTAGCTCTGTCTTCGTAGTTGAATGAATAGAAAACTGCTCATTCACATAATCGAGTCTATTTGTAAATAAATGAGCTGTTTTAACAGTCTCTTGCATGCTGATAAAAACAAAAGTCACTATAATTTAAAGACCTACCAAAAAAAAAAAAAAAAAAAAAGACCTACCTACACTTTGGGTAATGATAATAATGATAAAGAGGAACCCATGGTCCCAGGAATCTGTGTATGTTATACTCATAACTATTAAAATATAACTGAATATTTAAGACCAAGGATATAAGATACAAATCGAATAAGGAAAGATGCTTTAATACTTTAAAATCCGTTAGGGCTCCTATAACTTTATCAAGTACTATGTAGGAAGCAGCCTTGAATTAGGCTTGAAGTTTGGAAAGATAAATTGTTATAATTTCTTTGGTTTACTTGTCCTACCCTTTTAAGTCAAATGTCATACTCAGACTTATTTTAAAAAATGAAGGCAAAAAAACACAATTTTGAAATGATGCATGAAAGATGGCATCCCATATACAGAGTAAAAGTATTCTAAAGTTTTCATCATTTTTATTTCAATAAACAAGATGTCTGATAACGTTCTCATAAAATTTACTTTCCTACTTTATCATTTTACAGTACTCTAATTTATCATCCCCTTTATTATTACACACTAAAACTGTATTTATTCAATGTGGTCTCTTTTCATTCCCTACTTCCTCACTGCACTCCACTTGTCCTTATCATCTTTATTTACCAATCCACAATCCCATCTTCTTAGAGAAATTTTGCCCAGTCCTTGAGATCTTCTTCAATCCTACCCTTCTCTGCATCCAAAATTGCTCTCTCCTTCCTCTGAACTCTCTTACTTCATCATGAGTTCCATCTCTTATCTTTCTATCCCCATTGCGCCTAAAACTGCACCTTGCTCGTGACAGAACAATTATTTTAATTCAACTTAATAAATGAATAAAAAACAAATCTACGTGAAGACACTTAAACCGCAGATAAGTGTCTAATGATATCTCATTTGCTGTACAAAATAAAAACTACAAGCATTAAAGATATTGGGGTTCAACTTATGTGACATTGTACATCAACTATACTTAAATAATAAAAATTTTTAAAGATATTAGAGTTTGTTCTTGACTGTCTGCCAGAGACCATGCTGTTGCATGCTTTGTCAACATACCACCTGTGACCATTTCTACACAATTTAAACAAATGTAGGAGCTATCGGTGACTTGGTCTGTGTACCAGGACAATAACTAACGTTTACAGTCTTCGGTACTGGGAGAGCAGATGGAAAATGTAGGGCCAAGGACAAGAACTATTAGGAATGATTGTTCAGAGTAAGTCAGTGAGAGCAGAAGAGCCCTTCTTCTTGGGAACTTTATATAACTGACCTTCAGCAGAAATCCAGCTGGTCACCGCTAGACAGGGTGAGGAGAGGAAGGAAGTGGTTTTACCTCTAATTTTTGAGAGAAATGAATAGGAACAGCTGTGTGGGGTATATGAGAAGAAATTGGAAGAGAGGTGTTCTGTTGCAATTTAAGAAGCATGCTGTGATCTTTAAATCCCCCATCTTCATGACAGTTGAGAAAATCAAGTAATGGATTTAGGCTGTTCTTGAAATTATATTTTGGTTCTGAAATGGTACTTATTTCTGCACACTTGAAAGACTGAAAGACTTGGGGCATGACTGAATTCGGGTCTGGACTATCTAAATGAGGCCACAAAGAAACACTTGGAAGTTAATACAAAAAAAAAAAAATCAATGTTATTGTCTTAATTAGCACAGCATTCTACACTAGCCAAAGGACTTCCAAATACATAGAAACCCTAAATTGCTATGAATGAAACTGTCAAATGAAACTTTACCTGCCTCCCCATATGCTTTATTCTACACGTAAGACCATAGTGAGTTTTTTTAGGAATGTTTTTGCAGTGTCTTCTTTGAAGTACAGAAAGACAATATCAATTTTTCCCCCTTGTGCTTGGAATTTTGAAACCGATTCTCATTCTCAGTCTTATGTAGCTTCCTCTTGACCCCCAAATATTAATATGTAAGTCTCAAAACCAGTTATATTCTCTACATTTTTCCTCAACAAAAAGATTCACAATGCTATCTCTGGTGTGCTGACCTCCATGGTATAGGCCCTCGAGCAATGTCTATTTTATCTGGGATGTTTTAAGTCGATCTAAGTTCCTCCTAAGAGAATAGTCTAATGAAGTTAGCTCCTCGCTTTCAAGGATGATACTCTGCCTTTAATAAAGACTCTGCCCCTACATGTGTTCGACTGCTTTCCCACCTTGGCCATCAACGTGTGCACATCTCCTTTCCTGCCAGAGGGTAATTCACGTTATCGCCCTTTCTGCTCCTCAGTCACCTCGGAAGATGGCTGTTCTGTGGATCTTGGCTTTCGAGTTGACCTTGAAGAGAAAGGATTCTACACAGAGAATTTCCATTCAGCAGCATGGGTTTTCCGAGGGGATGATGGGAATCCTGAGGACAGTCCCAGATGTCTTAGTAAAAAACCCCGACCAGTAGCTGGTAAGGACTCTATAGTTATGGTATAAAATAAACACCTTAGAGAACATGTAATCAAGTTCCAGGCAAGCCTCGGAAGTTGGCAAAATGGAGGGAAGCACACTCTATCTCTTAATATTGTGAAAAAATCTGAAGTTGTTAAAATAAAAACTGTCTTAAGAGCTCATTCAAACTAAAAGTTGTAATTCCAAACTTGGCGTAAAGATGAATGTAGAAGAGTCGAGTATTTTCCGTTCTAGGGGTAAAAATACTATTTTAAAAAAATGTATTCTAGAGTATGAACAAGTAACAAGTAACAAGTAACATCTATTTTTCCACACCAAAATATAAGCATTTTATTGATCCTGCATTTTTAAATTCTTACTTATTTGTTATACATAGGTCTAGTTTTGTTTTTAAACATACATTAAATATACATTTGATATTAGCATGTATATAGTGTGATACATAAAATCTTATAGCCTGCTTTTTATGTTTACTGCAGTTATTTAGTAATTCTATCTTCCTTTAATAATATAAATGTGTTTTTGTGGATTTTACTAATATTCTAATAATTTAATGATTTTTATGGGATTATTTTTAGTTAACTGAAACTATGTATATTTCCCTAATGCAATAATAGCTTAATAATTTAAAAAACCCCTATACCTGAATTACAAGTTTCAGCATGTGATATTACTATTTTTCCCAGTCTTTGCTGTAAAATTTAAGGTGTAGAGCTTTTGTAAACTTGTGTTTTATTGGTATAAATAAATGACTTTGATGAATAGTCAACAACTTAACTCAAGCAAGCAAAGGTTCAAGTTGAAAATAATGTTTTAAATTAATTATGCAATCACGCATTTAACAAATATTGTGCCCACTATGGCCTAGGCACTGGTGGAAGTTTCTAAAGATACACAAAGAGAAGTGACAGATTTTACAAAGATGTACTTGTTTTCAGTACAAGCATCAAAATGTGCTTATTTTTATCTGAATCCCATTTATACAGACAAGATTGTTATATGTAAGATCGTCATTTATTTTATCTGTGGAGAGAAATAGAGACTTTCTTAATTTTTTCTCATAAGCATGAAATTCAACATTGGATGCTATTAATGAGGATAAGTTGTAAATCTAAATGAGTTCCTATGTACATGCATAAAATAATACAAGTTTTATATTTTGTGCATTTAGAATATTTATTTATACTCATATAGTAATAAGCTTAGCCATTCATTGGAAACGAAGTTTGAGACTCTAAATCCCAAAATTAAAAGAATTCAGAATGGAATCTTTGAAAATAAAAGTAGATGATGAGGATCTAGGAATAAACTTTTTAAAAAATTTCTGTATTTAACTTTTATTTGAGTAATAGAATAGTACAGAGAAAGGACACCAGGCTGAAAGTAAAATTTGGGAGGTTAAGATTTCTGTCTCTTTGTCCATCGATGTAGTCCAAGAACTTAGGACAGCGTGTGCCTCATCATAGGAAGCCAATATGTATTTGTTGAATGAATGAATAAAAAGTCCTGGATTTCAGTACTATTCAGAAATTTACCAGCTATGTGTCCTTAGAATAGTTACTTATTTATTGTTAGTATCTCTCTGCCTATCTTACAGTGTTATAAAAAATGAAATGAAGTTATATATGCAGAAATTATAACTGGCTATTTCTACACATCTTGACTATTTCTATCTCTCACCCTTGTTTTTCTTAATTTTTGTGAGAATTTTGGATGAATATTACATATTCACATATAAGTATATATATATACACATATATATTTTATATAAATTCTAAACAAATACTATTAAGATACTTATTAAAATTACAAATATTTATTGTCTATTTATTTATGGCAGGCAGGTATGAAAACTTACAGTGAATAAAATACAACTAGTCCCTCACAATACCTTGGCTAATACCTGATATATGGTATCTGTAAAAAAGTACAATTATCACCATTTCTACAAAATGCTTATGGTCATCAAACAACAAGCATTTGATTGATTCACTATTATTTGCTTTGGTTAAAAAAATTTGTTCAGTTTTGCCAACAAAGTTCACAGACACACGTGCATACATAGGCTTATATATATGTGCATATCTATATGCACATACATATTTGTTCAATTTTGTCAAAAACTGTGTATATATGTGTGCATGTGCATTTATATGTATGCCTATATAATATATACATATCACATAAGGAAAACAAAATGTTTAAATGTTGTGAGTTTCATGGTACCATTAGTTGGACTGAATTTCAGTTCACGAATGTGGCAATTGTTCCTTCTTATTGTGACTAAGACTTGATATGTTATCAGATGCTTACGTTTTCAACTATATGATATTTAGAGATCTATATAAGACAATGGAGATTCGAAGGAAAAGTGAGCTGAATGCAAATGAATAATTTTTAACTGAAAAATACCTTTATTAACCTAATGGCATTTTAAGATACTGCAATACTAATTTATATCTACCAGCATGTATTTTTGGGAATAAATTTTACACTTAAAAAAAAAATCCATCTTTATCCCCTAAAAAAAGCTCTTCTGTAAGTTGGAGATACAGATAAAGGTTTGCATCACTATCAAGTATATTGAGGGAACAACAAGAAAATTTTAGAGTATTTTTTAATATATGAGGGGTGTTATGTTTATGGAAATATTTACCTTTCATTTGAAGTTTGACATCTAACAAGATGATTCCAAGAAAGTGTGTGATTTGAAGGGATAACATACTTGAAGATGTGCCCACAAAGTCTCTGAAAAGACAATGACATTCATTTGTGGCTTTTCAGCAACTATGTAGCACTCAGATTATCCACCAGACAGTGGCAGGGGAAACCCAGACTGTAAATCTTAAAATGTGAGAAAATTATCTTCAGAATGGGAGGGGAACATACTGCAAAACATTTTGATTGTCTCAAGTCTCCCACAGGAGAATGCAACAGTTGAGTTCACCATTTAAAAACTTCATTGAATTGTTTATACTTTCACATACATTATTGACATTCAATTTGCTTGACTGAAGAAAAAAAAAAAAGCCCTATCACCACAGCCTTGAAAGCTGTACCCATCTTAACAGTCTCATGTAATACAAAAACAAAACAACAAGTGTGATTTGATTTGAACCAACACAATAAAAATATTCCATTAAGCAAATATCTGTTGGATAATCAATCTGTCAAAAGCAGAAGACAGTATCAAAAGGGTAACCTAGAGGGAGCAAGATGATTCAACAAGAGGGGATGTTAGAAATGATTTCTACAGAGGTCAGAAATAGTATTTCTGATTTTCTTTCTGCCCTGATTGGCTACCAGCCTGTTGCAGATTGTGAAAATATTCATCTCTGTGTCCTTGAATTTCTCATTTCTGTCCCTTAAATTATACTGAGATCCTGTAAATGGCAAATAGAAACAGTGATATGCAATGACTGCCAAAAGGAAATTAACCAAGTGACGGAGAGCCTCCCAGGAGCATAGACTAGAGCAGAGGACAGTTTTAGGGCTGGGATACACTAGTACTTTCCCAGCAATTTTGGCATGCTTTTCCTGATACTGTTCTCAACAGCAGAAGAACAGTGTATTTTCTTCAGACATTTTGGAAAAATAAACATTCCTTCAGGAATTCATACAAAGAGACTTTATCCTTCCTCTCTTTAAATGTTTGCCAATTTTGGCAGCCAGTGTCTAGCATGGAAAGTCTAGGAAAAAAAGTCTCTTGTCTGTCTTTAACATTACATTCCTAACACAAAGGAAAACACCTGGACAAATAATAGATATTCAGTAAATGTTTGTGAATGAATAACTTCTACTACTGGGCTACAATGGATCATTAAAGACAGAGATGTTTGTTTCCTTGTTTTTAGCAGATATTTTTGTTCCCTACCTGACCTAGGAGAAGGTCACATGCAAAAGCATCTGGACAGAATGCTAACTTTTTACTGTATTCGTCAAATTCTCATAGGAAATTTGAAAAAAAAAAAACAACCCAATGATTTACCTCATAATATGAGAGAAAATTTAATACAGTAATGGCAAATCTCTTACAGACTCTGTAATCAGAAATCTTTAAACTGTAATGTAAGTTTATAATAATAGTATCTCCAAAGATCAGGGACTCACCTACCCCAATTGTCTGTCAGATGGTGAGGAAGAGATTCCTCACCAAGTGGAAAGCTGGAGTAAGGTCTTTTCCCACTCAAAATATAATTGTTAAATCAGTCATTTGAAATTCTTAAGCATTCCTTTGACCTCTCTATTGCTTATAATTCTATCCATAAATTGCCATTTAGGCATTCTGTAATAGCCTTTGAATATGTATCTAAAAAGGATGCAACTCTGCAGAGAAATGTCCTTGATCTCCAATCCAGATGAAGATCTAAAACTACCTGAGACATGAGAAGTGAAATACAAAAATACCAAATGAAGGATTGGAAAGAAGCAGCAAAATGTATTACCCATAAATTCTAATGTATTCCTATTTTTTTAATAAAAAGGGATTCTATCAAATTATAGCTTTAAGGTATGAATTTGCCTTCCTTATTAATAGATGAGTATTTTTATTTTATAATTAATTACCTGACTTCTTCTCCAGAGACTTAACAATGGGCCTATTATTAATAACTTACTTATGGAGCTCAGAGAGGTTATCATTATACTTTATTAGGATTTGCTCTTTATCATTTTTAGATATTAACATGTATAGATAACATGTCATCCAATAAAGTATACCACAAGTATAATTTCTGGGGACAGATTAATAATCCCAGTATTATGTTACTAGTTCTTTCTGGTAAACCTGACCATAAATACAACCACTCAATATTCTGAAGGCTTTTGTTTATCATTCTTCTTTGGTAAATTTGTCAGCACTTAAAAAATGGACCTTCTGAAATCACTTATGTCCTTCAGATGTTTTCAGTTTTGTATTCGAGCATGATTCAGGGGTATTTTTTTTCTAAATAAAAACAAGATGTAAATATACCATAAAAGACAAAATTCTGTGTGTCCACATCTCCCATTATGTAGATTGACCCTCCACAAAAGGGACAGTCCCACAGAGACATTTTCTGCCTGATAATCCTGCCCTTTGTCACCTCTGAAGAATAACAGCCCAAAGAGTTATGAGCAGAGATATTTTCAACCTGTGAGATTCTCACTTTCAGGAATTTGAACTGGGAAGATGCCCTTACTATACTAAGCACAGAAGTTAAAATGTCTTGAGGTAGAGAGAAGTCAAGAGGGCCCATGAGTGAGCTGAAGATATGAATAAGCCAAACTCATTAGTACACAGAAGCTATGAAACACACACACACACACACACACACACACACACACACACACACACACGAGCATGTACACACAGATCTCTATACAGAAAAGACACTGTGAAGGTAGCAGGAAGAAAAGAGAGAAGATACGTGGAAAAGAAGACTGAGAAGTAACAGGGCCACATTAATAAATGATCATTAGACTCATGTAAAAGTCCATGAACTCTTACTGTGAAGTCTCTGGAACTTTCCACCATCAATACAGCACAACCTTACAGTTACAATATCTGCAAAGCCCACCCAGCTGTTCCCATTTTTTTCTGAGAAACTCAATTGTTCAGGCTTTCCTGGGCTCCTGTAAGACTTAAATGTACATCTAAGGATTCAGTTTTCCTATTTTCATGTATAACCTTGTAACAAATGTCTTATTGTTTATGGATCTGAGTGACTCAGACCTGTAAGGCTCAGCTGCCTTTTGGGAGTCATGCTGCCTTGGGGTGGTGAGCATTGCCCCTCACTCACCATGTGACTCAGATAAGTTGTTTAACTTCTCTGTACCTCAGTTTCCTCCTCTATATAAAAAAACCTGATATAAATATTAAATTAGATAATACTAATAAGTGCTTAGAACATTTTTATTTGGCCTGATATATAATAAACAAGCAATAAATCCTAGCTACTTTCGTAATCATATTTGTGGTATCTAAAGAGTAACTCAAAAGAATGCCTTCTTTGTTTCCTCTTTAGTTCGAGAGCGAACCGTGAGGCTGTTCAAAGGGACTGGTGATTATCCCTGGGGATTCCGAATTCAATTCTCCAAACCAATCGTGGTAACTGAAGTGGATGCTAGTAAGTTGTCTCACTATAGCAGCTTTAATTCAGATCATAACAACTATCTCAGACCTCACACAATAAATAGCCTTCGATATCATAGTCCCATAAAGCACACACATGCAATAGAAGCAATTTCTAAGTCTCAGTCTATCAAAAACTCATGATTGAAAGTGCTCACATCATGATCAAATACTTTTTAAAAGACCATGCTTTCCTGATGGAACATGCTCCTCTGGTAGACATATGGCATCGGTCTCCCCACAAAGAAGAGCCCTATCTGTACCTGTGGAAAGAGGGTTTAGGCTCTGGAGACAAGGATCTTATGAGTAGTCATCCCGTATTTAATAGTTTCTAGGAGGAGTTCCATTCCCCCTACATTATTTCCGTTACAACTTCTCAGCTTTCCTTATTTCCTAACAAGCAAATTAGAAATTTGTAGATGCCTGATGAAAGTTAGATCCTTTGCTCCCTGATCTATGTAACATGAGAATAATCTGAGATCAATGCTTTGAAAAAATTAGAGCCAGAAGACTAAGATTGGCAGGAACAGAAGATAAAGATATCTACACCCAGCTTGTTGTATTAGGGGAGGCATAATAAAGTTCTCACAGAGGGAGGTCCAGGGCCACTAGAGGGTTTCTGAATTACATTACAGTCCCCATCTGGTCTATGAATTCACCAAGGTCAGAAACTATTTTTTCCATCATTTTATTCTCATTACTTTGTGCAGAGTGTCTTAAAGGTAACAGAGTAGATGCTCCAAAAATGTTTATCGATTGACTCCAAGAACCTTAGGGATAAAGGCTGGGGCAGCATGGGGCAGAGAAGAAGGGAGGAGAACCATCCAGCAGGACTATAACCCTTCCTGCTTTGCCCTGGTGCCATAATCCCTTCTGTGATGCCATTATCACCCAAGGTCACATTTTGTTTTCCTTTTCTTGTCAACATTCAGGTGTTCCTTCATTGTATACTCTGATTCCCCTAGGAATGTGCTCTCCTATCTGCAAAGAAGTGGATGACTACTCAGCTCTGGTAAAGGCCAGAGGGGCGACATCTGAGAGGATGAAATAGTTGCCTCTTAGCCCAGCATTCCACAGTCCTGGGCAACACCAGTGGGTAGGAAACAGTGTGCCCAGACAGCCATATATTTTTCATATGAACAAGATTTTCCAATCAGTTCTCAAGAAATATTGAGTATCTATGTATAATGTGAGATAATTCCTAGTGCAAAAACAAGGAAGTTTTATAGTTTTAAACCCTTACCAAAGAAATTTCTTTGTATGAGTTACCACTTATGCCAGGTGATCAATGGCATAGATTTTGTACAATGCAGAGGATTAGTATGCTTTAAGCAAGAAGGGACCAACTTAGTAGTAAGCAACTTGGATATCTATTACACATTCACTGATGTTTTTAAAGAAGTAAATTTACTTGCTTATTTTCAATATCAAGGTAGAAACAAAATTTACTTTAAATATAAAAGCCATCATATTCATTGGATTCCTATTATGAGCAGGGTATTTTATATATGTCCTCCCATGCAATCTATACAACAGAAGTTGAAACTTGATATGATCACTTGCATTTAGCACATGAATATATTAAGGCTCAAACTGGTTAAGCAACTTGCCTAAAGGTACACGTCTGTATCATGACAACTCCAGGATTCAGATCTCAGAATTTCTACCCCTGGAAACAAAGTTCTTCCCCTATGACAGATATCTGTTCAGACCCTCTGTTGCAACTAATAAAGAAATCTGACTGCAAATGGTTTAAGCAATGAAGGGGTTGATTGACTCACAAAAGTTGAAAGTTCTGAGATAGCGTGGGTATTTGATTTGTTTCCTTAGCTCAATTTCATCAAAGGTATGAATTCTTTGACCCCAATTTCCTTGGTGTTACAAGCTTCCCATTTGGATTCAAAATGATCTCAGCGGTTCTAACTTTTTCATGGCACATCAGAATCATAAAGATAGAGGGGATGCGCTTCAACCCTAAATGTCCTCAGTTTTCTGTGTACGCTAGGGAATGCTATGAGCTGTTTCACTTAAGCCAAAGGCAAGGCAATTGGCTTTGCCTGACTGAGTTGCTAGGAAACCAGGGCCCACCCTGGACTTGAGAGTGGAATAATGCTTCCTTACCTACCCCAAGCCACCCATAATGGAGAAGATGTTAGAGGACCTCAATGAAGTCTACAACCACTCGGCCTCAAGTCCTACTGACACAGTGACAGTCTGCCCCCAGTGAGTGATAAACAAGTCACACAAACCAAGGAAACCTTAACTACTGCACACAAAGCTGATGTTTTGTCTCTTCTTGATGTATTATTTCTTTCTAATCACATTCTTTAAAAACCCTGTTATTCTTATCAAAGAATATTTCATGACTTGATTTGACCTACTTCATTCCCAACTGTTGAAAAAGGTATTCAATACCTTAAAAATCACATCAACTCTTCTTAGCGACACTGACATTATCTCCAACACCTGTTTATGGCTGAGTAGGATTCATTCAGTGTATTACATAAAATAACTTTTTCTCAATATTCTCCTAAGCTTACCTTATAGACCCATTCTTCGCTGCTCTGGGTGAGTTCTGGGATTGATCTTAATTTTTTATAGTCTTAGACAATAAAAGCACTGTTGTTTTGTCATTCTAAGTCCATATAATAATCATAGAACTACAGGTTAGTCTAGTAATCAAAATTCTTGCATTTTTTACCAATTTAGAATAAATTGCCTGAGCCTGCCTCAGGCTTACAAGCATAGATGATCTTCTTCACTATTTCTCATCTCTGTTTTCTATTCATCAGAAATATCACCTTTACACTTCCAAATGTACTCAAATCTTTTACCTATTCCTCCTGTCCTTCTTTTCCACCTTAAGGTCAATTTTTCCACCTTTTCATGGCTTTCAAAAACATTAGCAAATTGGGAGTTGATGCAAATTTCTTTAAGGTAATAAAAGGAGTTCCTTTTTCTCAGATCCTATAATCTGAGAAATAGACACCAGTACCAAAATACAGGTGCAAAAGACTGGAGGAAATCACTATGATAGACAAAAGAAAGAGAGCATAAGTAAGCAGAAAAGACTTCTTAAGGCTCCACAATGGTGGTCTGGCACCTGAGAGAGGACACGGAGAAGGAATCAGGATTATGTAGTTAGATCCTCCAATGGCAGTGCAGCTCTGAGAAATTCTGAGGCAGTCTGATAAGAAGACCCAGAGCAAAGAGTGTTCATTGGAGAAGTCAGGAGGTGGCCAGAAGCAGCCTGGCTCTAGTACCCACTCCAAATTCAGTCACTGGCTGTAATCAGGGACTTTCTGGTGAGAATGTAACCTCTGTGTGAGGCGAGGCTATCAGAAAGTGTGGCAAGTGAAGGGTTTCAATTACAATCCTCACCGCAGATTCTCTTAAAGGTATGTATATGTGGGCAGTGTAGACCTAAGACCTCCATACAGGGTAGGGAGTAAAAAGCCCATAGAAAGAAAAAAAGGCAAATCAATAGGAATAATTCTAATAAAGGTATAATGAATACTATTTTCAAAAATAATATAGAAAGAAATTAAAGAACACCTAAATTAGTGGCAGGAAAAACATATGTATCATTTGTAAGTCTTGATATTTAAAGAGGTCAATTCTTCCTTAAATTGATCTAGAGACGGAATCCGAAGTAAATTCTAGTAGAGTACCTGCTTTTGTCTTATTGGTAAAAATTTTTTCAATGAGATTCTAAAATATTTATAGAAAAGCAAAGGGCCAAGTTATTAGCTGAATATTCTTTCATTCAGGGAAAAGCCTTTTTATTCTGTAATTAGATATTAAAATGCAAATGCATGGATATATTTTTACTTTTCTACTTTGATGTGAATGAATTTCCATTGGAGTTTACTTATTTTTCAATTAAAGTTCAATCAGTTAATCAAATATATAAATTATTATTTAGCAAATAATTCCCTAATGATTGGGGAGAGAAGGGGTTTTACCCAAATGTTGGTGGAATTTGGGGACAGAAGGGTAGACCCCAAACAAGTGGGGAAAGAGCAGACGAGAATGGAGTCAATAGAACCCAGGTGGCCAAAGATAAAAACTGCAAATGTTGCCAGGTCAACCTCGCTTGGCCCCTTAGAGCCCTTCAAAGTGACAAGAACCAAAAACGATTGTGGGCTTAATAATTTCTGTACAGACACGAAGACAGGAAACTTTTTACCATCAAGTGGCTTCTGAGCTTTTACTATATTTTTAAAAGACATCTGGCTTAGAGGAAATAAATGTTTATTCATAGGGAATGTATTCAAGAATGTTTCACATTTTCCCTCTCTCCTTCTTTCTCTCCATCTTCTCTTTCCCCTTCCCTCATCTCCTCTTTCTACCTCTGACTTCACAAGGTTAGTGGTACAGACGTAAAATTCATAAGGAAAATAAAAATGACTACCCTTTAAAAATCAAACAGGTCCAACTTGGTAAGTTTAGTTAGATTTTTGCCAAATACCCAAAACTCTTCATGCCTGTGTTTCTAGATAAAATAACTAAATGCAGTTTAACAAAATGTTATGATTTCTTTACTTACTGATACCTTTGTAACTGTTAAAGTGATACATAGTTAAGTGTATCTCATCCATTCAAATGTGAAACAAATCAAAATGTTTGCATTGCGTGTGACTTTGTATTTAGGAGGTCCTGAGGTTTTATAATAGGAAAAGCTGAAGGATCTCTACTGTAGCAGAAATGGTACAATACATAGTTAACCTAGGATTTTATTCAACATCACAAAGTGCTGCCCTGGCAGGGATTCATGTAGCTGCTGAGTCTACTTCTCTTTTTTTAAAATCTATTCCTCAATGCTGAAGAGCAACCTCTGAAATCCATTGTCTAGTCAAATCTGCTAAATGAGGGGTTGAAGGACTTTAAAATTACACGTATTTTCAGCACTTCTGAAAATCTCATTCACACCACAAAACATTGTTCTGGATGCACTAGAGAGGCTTAATTACACACTGAAGATAAAAAGATAAAGCAGGGAGACCTGTAGGTGGGATGGAAATGATTATCCATAACTATACAGAGAGGGAGTTTGCTGGTAGCTTACATAACTAATTGCCAACACCCGGCTGGCATTTGCATGAACATTTTCTATGAAAGCTTAAATGCTTATGAGATCTGTTGGCATAAACAAAAGAAACAGATGTTCCAACTTTGATACCAAGCAAACTTGAAAAGAAAACTATACATTTAGGGATGGGAAAACCATAGAGGAAATTATGGATAGGCCCATCTTTCTGGAAGTTCTAGAATTTAAAATGCTACTGTTATAGTGCAATTTTTTTTAATTAAAGGACAAGCCCCCTTTTAATTATAAGTTTTTCAGATTCTGCATTATATGTAAATATGCATCTAAGGATGGAGTAGCTCAGCATTTAACTCTTTCCAACAAACACAAAACCATGCAGTCAAGTATACAGTTAAGGAAAAATACGTAGAAAATCATGGTCTTGCTTTCCTACCACCTCAATCCTTCCTGTACAAGGTAGGATATATATACTTCCATCTGCTCCAAAGAACAGCCTGAGGTAGAGTTACCTACTTTGACATATCTTCCTCCTCCAAGAAGTCCCACAGCCTCAACCTCTCACCATATTAATAATGGGAAAATTTGCAGGCTGCACTGCAAAATACAGGATCATAGTTAATGCAATGTGTAACTGAAGCTCAAAGCATTCAAATGAGCCATCAGTAGAATAACACTGCAGAAATAATTTTCTACCAACAAGGATCATTTTTATTCCCAAAACTAAATAATACAAAGATAAATAACACAAGGTACAAAGGATTTCAGTAGAGATTCTCTAAAGAGGATAGTCAATAAGCACACTCACAAAAAAATGTTCAGTATCAATAGTCATCAGTGAAATGAAAAGGAAAACCATAGTGAAATACCACTCCATACCTACTAAGATGGCTATAGTAAAAAGTCAAAAATACCAAGTATTGGCAAAAATGTGGAGAAATCCATAGCACTCATACAATGCTGATGGGAATGTAAATGATATAGATACTTTGGAAAACAGTCTGTCCATTCCTCAAAAGGTTAAACACAGAGTTACCATTTGACCCAGCAATTCCACTCCTAGGTATATATGTGAGACAAATGAAAACATGTGTCCACAAAAAAAAAAAAAAACAAAAAACAAAAAACAAAAACTCGTGCACAAATTTTCATGGCAGCATTATTTATCCAGAAAGTGAAAACACAAATTCCCATCCACTGATGAATGGGTAAACAAAAGGTACTGTGCCCTTACAATAAAATGTTTATTCATTGATTCAAAGAAATATAGTACATGGTACATGGATGGATCTTGAAAATAAGTGATTGCCATGTGAATGATGCCAAACACAAAAGAATATTGTATAGTTTCATTTATATGAAATGTCCACAACAGGCAAGACTATAGAGACACAAAATCGATTAATGGTTGCCTGGAGCTGAGAGGTTGGGGGAAACAGAGTAACAGCTATGGTAATGGGAGTTTCTAAGGTAACAAATGATCTAAAATTAGACTGTGGTGATGGATGCACAACTCCATGAATACACTAAAAACCATTTAATTTTACACTTTAAATGGGTGAAATATAAGGTCTGTGAATTATAACTTAATAAAGTTGTCAGAAAATGAATCATTGGGATGCCCAGGTGGCTCAGTCTGTTAAGCGTCCGACTTCAGCTCAGGTCATGATCTCATGGGGTTTGTGGGTTAGAGCCCCACATCGGGCTCTGTGCTGACAGCTCAGAGCCTGGAACCTGCTTCGGATTCTGTGTCTCCCTCTCTCTCTGCCCCTCCCCCGCTCGCACTCTGTCTCTGTGTTTCTATCAAAAATAAATATTATAAAACTGATTAAAAACATGATTTGTTTCCACCCTGATGGACAATTTAAATTAAAAAAAAAATTGTTTACTTGGGATAGAAGACTTGTTACCAAACACACCTGTGATTATCTATCAGTTAGCATGCACTGATCAGCACCAACAGCTCAAACATGTATCTTCCACTTCTATCACATTCCTTAAAATTCTCTAATTATCACTTAACATTCCCATATTCAGATTCAATCACTTTTCCTCTATCCTTGTTCTTGGCTTCTCAGACAGCCTAGAATTTACAGTGCTATCATGGCGGTTATTTCTGTGCTGTCACTATGAATGACCATTCTCTCCATCTTGAAATTCTTCTCCTGCTCCTACTTACCTTACACTCTTGCTTCCATGCTCCTAGGATCCACCTGCACCTTCTTTGTATTCCTCTCTGGCTCTTCTTTATTCTTCAAGATTTTATCCTCAATGTTCTTTATTCTTCTCCTTACATGTGTCCCTTTGGTTATAAATTCTAAATCAATTTCTCAGGCCTTTCTCATATCCTAGGTATCAAAGATATTTTCCTACCAGCTCAATGAACATTTTCAATTTTTTCTTCCATGACTATCTCAGTACATCTAAAAGCAAACACATAAATTCAGCCAACTTTTTTAAAGCCCCTGCCATGTGCCAGAGATTATTAGGTATGGAAAGTACCTAATTAATTTTAATTTTTTAATGTTTATTTATTTTTGAGAGAGAGAGAGAGACAGCACGAGCAGGGGAGGGGCAGAGAGAGAGAGAGAGAGAGAGAGACAGACAGACATACAGACAGAATCTGAAGCAGGCTCCAGGCTCTGAGCTGTCAGCACAGAGCCCGACTGGGGCTGGAACCCATCAACTGTGAGATCATGACCCAAGCCAAAGATTGACACCCAACTGACTCAGCCACCCAGGCACCCCAGGAGGTACCTATCTGAATATGAATATATATATATGTATATATACATACATATATATATATATATTCATATATATATATATATATGAACAAAGAAACAAACAAACAATTTCACTTGTCTCTGAGGTGCTTATACTCCATTAGGGGTAGAAAGGCAGATATGCAAATAAGTGCAATAAAGAGTTTTAGGTCCCACAACAGCATGTTACACCTTCCATTCATTTCCAGTTCCTGTGTCCAGAGTCATATTGCAGACCTGTATCAATTCTGATAATATCCTTGCTGATAGGCTTATCTTCATCCTTTCCCATTCTAAATCAATCTTCTAAAAACCACTGCATACATATTTTCTGCTCACAAACTTTTGATGGATCTCTATTGTTGAAATATCAAGTACAAATTGATCTTCACATCCAAGACCCTTTACAAACTGGCCATCTTTCCAATCTTCCACACTCACCCTACCCACCCACACTTCTGCTCTAGTTGCTCCGAGTCATTAAATTCTTGGCATGTCATAAAACCTTCTCATGCACCTTTGCTCAGAAAACTTTGCCTTCATGGAGTGCCAACTGTTTGAGGTTATGCTAGTTTTAGCGACAAAAAAATATTAATGGCTTAAGATAATAAAGGCTCATTAGTCACTCACTAATGTGGACTAATGTCCAATGTAGATGTTCTTGGTTGGAGGGCGACTTTGTCCCCTGTAATGTTTTCATATACAAGCTTATTTGTTCTTGATTGTAGCCTAACCTAGGGCACTGAGGCATCTGCATCTCGCAGGAAGATAGGAAAAGAATATGAAAGGTGGTCCATGGGACGTTTTTATGAGCCAGGCTCCTAAGTGGCACCCACCACTTCTATTCACATTTTAGTGGCTAAAACCCCATCATTTTCCCCACCCAGCTACAAGAGATCCTGAGAAAAGTTGTCCAACTGTGATCCCAGATAGAAGAGGAATTAGGTTTGTGAATACCCAGCAGCCTTTGCCACCATGTTCTCTTTATTATTCCCCCTTAAGGATAACCTATTTATTCATTAAGGTCAAGACAAAATTCCACTTCCTTTGGAAAGCATCTCTTAACCAGTCTGATGGAAGTGAGAATTCCCTTTTCTGAAATTTCCCAATACCTATTATCTTTGTTACTTATTTTACACTTGCCACTTACTGTATTGCAAAGTTACTTTTCTTTTTGATTATACATGTCTTAACTTCTGCAATGTAATTCTAACTTTCTCAAAGATACAAGTTTTAGGTCATCCACTCATTCATTCACTATGTATTTATCAGAAGATATATAGGTATATAGGAGACATCATATATGGTTACCACAGGGAGTACAAAAATTGGCAAGAAGATATTTCTGAACATATATTGTCCTTTTGGAATTCAGTTCAGAAGGCATTGCCATAAACAAGTCCTTTGAGTCCTTTAAGACTATGGAGGAAATTTAATTCAAATGGTCAACCATACCATGAGACTTTATTATAAGGATGATGTTATGTAAATTAAGGATATATCAATTATTAATTTTGACTTAACTTTCCTACATTGATTGACTATTGCTTATCCAAGCACAGAATACCTCCCCCCACTATCATAAATAGACTTAGACAAGCTATAGTCATTGCTCAAAATATTCAAAGTCATGTTACCTCACCAATTGAGTCATGATTTAAGATTAAAAGTCTTCAAGGAGGTTTATGACAGCCTAATATTGCTGCATGATGCTCTGCAAGTCTATGAGCTTGCACCCAGCACTCAGATCAAAGAGAGGGGAAGGGAAAATGTTGCTATGGCTACTGTCAGAGAAATTGCTACCTATGTTTTCTTCTAGGATTTTTATGATTTCAGGTCTCACATTTAGGTCCTTATTCCATTTTGATTTTATTTTTGTGTGTAGTCTAAGAAAGTGGTGCAGTTTTACTCTTTTGCACATAGCTGTCCAGTTGGTGTCCAGCTGTCCAGTTCCCTACACCAGTTGGTGAAGAGACTTTTTCCCATTGCATATTCTTTCCTCCTCTATTGAAATCAATTGCACATATAATTGTGGGTTTCTAATTTCTGGGTCTTCTGTTCTTTTGATCTATGTGTCTACCTCTGTGCCAGTACCACACTGTTTTGATAAGTATAGTTTTGTAATATAATTTGAAGTCTGGAATTATGATACCTCCAGCTTTTCTTTTCCTTTTTAAGATTGCTTTGGCTATGTGTGGTCCTATTTGGTTCCATACAGTTTAGGATTGTTTGTTCTAACTCTGTGAAGAAATGCTATTGGTATTTTGATATGGGTTTCATTAAATATATAGATTCCTTTGGGTAGTATAGACATTTCAACAATATTTGTTCTTCCAATCCATGAACATGGAATGCCTTTCCATTACTTTGTGTCCTCTTCAATATCTTTAATCAGTTTTTTTATAGTTTTCAGAATATGGATCTTTTACCCTTTGGTTAGGTTTATTCCTAGGTATTTTACTATTTTTGGTGCAATTGTAAATGGGATTGCTTTCTTAATTTCACTTTCTGCTGCATCATTATTAGTGTATAGAAATGCAACAGATTTCTGTACAATGATTTTGTATCCCACTACTTTACTAAATTCATTTACCAGTTCTAGTAGTTTTTTGGTGGAGTCTTTAGGATTTTCTATATGAAGTATTATGTCATCTACAAATAGTGAAAGTTTTACTTCTTATGAATTTGGATGCCTTTTATTCCTTTTTCTTGTGGCAAAATGATACAATGGGAAAAAGATAATCTCGTCAACAAATGGTGTTGGAAAACTAGACAGCTACATGCAGAAGAGTAAAACTGGACCACTTTCTCACACCATACACAAAAATAAACTCAAAATGGATTAAGGACCTAAATGTGAGACCTGAAACCAAAAAAATCCTAGAAGCAAGCATAGTCAGTAATTTCTCTAACATCAGCCAGAGCAACATTTTCTAGATATCTCTCCTGCGGCAAGGGAAATAAAAGCAAAAATAAACTATTTTCTGCACAGCAAAGGTAACAATCAACAAAGCTAAAAGTTAACCTACTTATGGAAGAAGATATTTGCAAATGACATATCCGATAAAAGGTTAGTATCTAAAATCTATAGAGAACGGATTCAACTCAACACCAAAAAAACAAATAATCTAGTTAAAAATAGGCAGAAGACATGAACAGACATTTCTCCAAACAAGATATACAAATGGCCAGACACATGAAAAGATGTTCAACATAATTCATCATCAGAGAAATGCAAATCAAAACCATGATGAGATACCACCTCACACCTGTCAGAATGGCTAACGTCAAAAACGCAAGAAACAACAAGTGTTGGCAAAGATGTGGAGAAAAAAGAACCTTCTTGTACTGTTGGTGGGAATGCAAACTGGTGCAGCCACTGTGGAAAACAGTACGCAGGTCCTTGAAAAAAGTTAAAAATAGAATACCCTATTATCCAGCAATTGCACTATTGGGTATTTACCCCCAAAATACAAAAACTCTAATTCAAAGAGATAGAAGCACCCCTATGTTTACTGCAGTATTATTTACAATAGCCAAGATATGGAAGCAACCCAAGTGTCCATTAACATATGAATGGAGAAAGAAGAGTAGTATATATATACAATGGCATATTATTCAACCACAAAAAAAGAATGAAATCTTGACATTTGCAACAACATGAATGCAGCTGGGGAGTATAATGTTAAATGGAATAAGGTAGCCAAAGAGAGACAAATACAGTATGATTTAATTCATGTGTGGAATTAAGAAACAAAACAAATGAGCAAAGGAAAGAGAAAAACTAAGAAACAGATGTTTAACTACAAAGAAGTGATGGTTACCAGCAGGGAGGTGAGTGGGGAAATAGGGGAATAGGTGATGGGGATTAAGGAGGCCACTTGTGATGAACACCGGGGGATGTATGGAAGTGTTTGCTCATTTTAATTGGTACACCTGAAACTAATATAACACTGTATATTAGCAATATTGGTATTAAAATACCAACTTTAAATATTGAATGTTTAGTATGTCGCATATTCAATATATTGAAATATATAGAATCTTAAATATTAAAAATATTAAGACAAACTTAAATTGTAAATAAGAGTCATTAAAAACTATTTTAAAAAAGAGGAAATGGGCTTCAGCTGATGTAAAAAAGAAAAAAGAAGTTCAAACTGCTACACAAAGAATCTTGGTCCAATATATGGGAGACCTTATTAAAAATGAATTAACCTTGAAATGGCTTATTATGCCCCTTTTTGTTTTTACCCCTAGAGAATATTAGGTATATAACAGTAAATACAGATGCTAAAAAACCAGGAGATAAAATAAATAGCCTCCAGAGAGGTCCTCCCCACCTCCAAAGCCTAAATCCTAAGGCTTAGACTATTTTTGGCTTCCTTTCTGAGAAAGCTCAGAAAGGAGTCTCTACAAAGTAAAAGCAGCTCTTTTTTTTTTTTTCTGACCACTCCAAGATCTGTTTTTGCCACAACTTCATAAGTATTTCAATTACTTGTTCCTTCAACAATCCTGCAGAGAAACACTGCCCCCACCCCCCTTTTTATGGATGAAGATATTGAGGTTAAGTGATTTTCTCAGGGTTACAAAGAGACCTAGCAGCAATGAAGGAATGAGAACTAGCAGTTCAACCTTCTGGTGGATGAATAGATTGAGTCTCTGAGCAGCCTTGCTATTATATTGCAAAGAGGCCATGCGGACGCCTGGCTGAATGCGCAAAGAAACCGCGTCCAGGAAATGAAAGGGAGGCTGGGAGGATAGCATTTTCCTTCTTATTAATGACATAGGCAATTGTCTAAAGTTGGAAAGAAAGGCCTTTTAGAGAGAGGCTTTTAAAAAGAGGACAAACAGCAGGGCACTCAATTTGGGACCCCTCCTCCATGAGACCCTTGTTGTCTGTCTACTTGCAGACAGCGCCGCTGAGGAAGCCGGGCTCCAGATTGGAGATGTGGTGCTGGCTGTCAACGGCACGGAGGTCACCAGTGTGGAGCATGCAGAAGCCGTGCACCTGGCAAGGAAAGGTAGGTGGGCCAGCTACAGAGTTCAGCGTCATTCTGAAGAAGCAGAGGGCTTCGGCGCACCAGGGAGTTCAAACACGATGAGGACACTACACAACAGGTGTAACCGCACTTCTCCCGCCAAGCTCCTTTAATACCTTGGCATCAACATGGTGCTTCATAGCAATTAAATCATTTTTCAGCACCACGTTCCTTCTGTAAAGTGAAACCAGAAAATGGCAGCAGAATGTACTCTATTTATTACAAAAATATTTCCTGAAACTCTTTGCCACAAAAAATGTCATCGTAATAATACTCTCATTTACAATATATCTTCCCTTCCTCCTGTCCTCTCTCCCTCCCTTGCCTCTGTGTTCCTTCCTTCCTCTTTCTCTCTCTCTCTCTCTCTCTCTCTCTCTCTCTCTCTCTCTTTTCCTTTCTTTCCATCAGTTTTTAGTGGTAAGAACCTCAGGGGTTTCATGCTTAAAAAAGAGAGAGGAAGAAATAAAGAAATCACAAATCTAAAGCTTTCACAGATTCTCCTAGGGCCACTTAAGGAGGGCCTTTAAACCAATTCTGACACAGATGGAACCACGGAGAGAATAATAATAATAATACACGCCCCTGCCTACCCTTGTATCCACGCACATTTTGTGGAAAGGTTAATACCATCTTCCACTCTGCAAAACAAGTTACTTTCTTGACACCATGTTACAAATCCTTATCTCCCCATAGACCTAAAAATATATAACTGGTAAATGCTGTGTTCCATCAAGGGATTATTTGGTGAAGTGTCCTATTCCTGGCCTCCCAAAGGCTGCATACATATCTCTGTGCTCCTGAAATATATCCTCAGGCACTGAGCTATAAAAATGTGTACATTTTGTTTAGGCCACATGTGCCGTAAGTATTACTTGCTAAACAATAAATATTGTTTGTCCTTTCTCGTGATGCTATCATGCTTGAGGGTTAGCAAGAGAGAGAGAGACTTAGTGTAGACCAGGATGAGAAAATCACTAACAAATTTTGTATCCTGAGTAGCTATTGTAGACTTTTTTGGTGCAGAATTTAGCTGAATATGTGGCTTTTGTGTAGAACTTGTCATGTACTGGGTGCACCAGAAATCCAAGGACACTGTCAGTTAACATGTACACTACCTACTTGTAAGTCCTACCTAAATATTTATCCTATGTGCAGCAGAGATAAGAAATGAAGGTAATATGGTAACAATTATACTAATGAATTGGTGGTATCCCCCATAAGAATGGGATTTAGCTGTTCCTAGGTTCTTTCTCACAAATAATTACTTTTCCAATTTTTTAGTTACAGAAAACCTGATGTTAGTAATATTTCCACTCTTAGGACTTTTTATTTTTCCCCAAGGAGCTTAACATTCTTGGTAACACTGAACCATTCAGCCACACTCTATCAGTTAATGGAAGGCAGAAAACATCTCTAAAACTTAAATAGAGGATTTTCTCTTCTGTTTCCGAAAGATGATGAATTAACATTGATACTGGAAAAGAGCTACACTCAACACCCTAGTTTGTGCTGCTCCTGGCAGTTATTTGTAGCATGCCTTTATCTGCTGTTACAATCTGGGTTCTACCCGCTTTGCCTCCCTACCCCAAGAAGACCTTGACCCTCAGAAGCTCCTTGTATCTTTGCTAAACCTTCTCAAACACAACAGTGGAGATACCTCACAAGCAGGAAAGTGAGTTATAGATCTGAGACGCTACAGTAAGGACAGTAAGAGACTTATAGGGAAACAAGTCCATTGCATACCTGTGTATGTTCTGGGAGATGGGAAGTGTGGCCAATAGTAGAAGAGAGCCAAGTGTCTCACGCAGAAGAATGCTGAGGGACATATTCTTAGAGCTTTTCTCCCCAGCTTGGTGCTCAGCAGCCAAAACCCAACTTAACCACCCTACCGAGAGCCAGACAAACGGTAGCACCTGTTCCTCATGGTCGGTGGGAAACATGTAGGTGGTCCTTGAGCCCAGCTGTATTACGGACTTGATTGCTTCTTCCTCAGGCTGAATCTCTAAGACTAATTGATTATAACACAGCTCTTAATTGGGAAATAATAAAAAAAAGATGCAAATAAACAAAATAGAGAATAAAAAAAAGAGAAAGGTAAAACTTTTAAATAATTAAATACTACTTTGAACAACTATATAACAATGTGAAAACTAGATAAATAAGAACATTTTCCAAAAGTATTTAAAGTGCCAAAATCAGTAAAAGAATAAATAGAAAATTTGTCTAGACTCTAATAAAGGTATTTATAGAGTAAAGAAAGAGACCATCTCACTTCTCCCCCATTTCCACCCCCAATTCATCCCCCATTTATAAGCACAAGATACCAGTCACTTTTATAGATGAAATTTATCCAACTTTCAAAGAACAAATGATTCCTATTCTATAGAGTTTTCCAGAGACTAGGAAAGAGTGAAGGCTTCTCAGTTCATCTTATTAGGCTACTCTAACCTTGATTCCAGAACAGGGTAAGTGTAGTATAAAAAATGAAAGAATATGTCCATTTTACTTATGAGTATATAGATGCACAAATTCTAAGAAAAAATAATAGATACCTGAATAAAAGTGTTTATTAAAATTGCATATAATACATCATAACAAAGTAGGGTTTATCTGTAAATAAGGATGGCTTTATAATATTTTAGTACAATTCGTCCCATTAATGGACCAAAGAAAAAAATTGCATGACTATCTCAACAGAACAAAAAATCATGTAATAAAGTTCAACAAATGTATATATATTTTAAATTCCCTGCATAGTAGGAAGAGAAGTTTCTTCTATTTTATTTTTCCTGCATAGTAGGAAGAGAAGTTTCTTTTTACAACTTGATAAAGATTATCTACCAAAAACCTACATAAATTCCCTGCATAGTAGGAAGAGAAGTTTCTTTTTACAACTTGATAAAGATTATCTACCAAAAACCTAATCGTGAAAAGAGAAAAGTATAAAAGTATATATAAAACAACACAACACTTAATAGAGAAACTTTAAACATATTTCTTTTGAGATTGAGAAGAATAATGCCAATTTTAACAGCCTCTGGTCACCATGATATCTAAGGTTCTGACTTGTTCAATAACACAAGGAGAAATAAAGGTATATGGCCTGGAAGGAAAGAGATAACACTATTATTATTTACAGATTATATGATTATAACAAAATCAATAGACCAATGCTTAGAACTAATTAGAGAAAGATTGACCAAACCAAGGTCTCCTTATAAAAATCAGTAGTGTTCTTCTACACCACTAATAACTGAAAAGAAAAGAAAAGGAATATAATATATGTTTAATAACAGCAGCAACACTACAAGGTAGGAAAGAATTAATCCAACAAAGAACATGCAAGAGCTTCATGAAAAAATATTTACAACTTGACCAAAGTACATAAAAGGAGACTTAAATAACCGGAGATATATAGTATCCTCATGGATGGAAAAACTTTGTAAAGATCTTAATTCTCCCAAAATTAATCTAAATATTCAATAAATTTTCAATAAAATTTTATTAAAAATGTTTGAGTAGCTTTTCAAACTTATCCTTAAATATATGTAGAAAAATAAAAGTCTACAAATAGCTAGATCATTTATGAATAGGGCTAGCAAGGACAAAGGAACCTTTCATACCAAATATTAAGGTATATTGCAAAACCATAATAATAAGTAATAAAAAGGGTGGCATTCACAGAAATATACCAGTGGAATGGAATGGATTAGAAAGCTCAGAAACACACTCAAGTACTTATTAAAACTTGATATATGATAAAAGTAGCAGCACAATGAGGAGAGGATAAAATTTTTACTACATCATTTTTACAGAGAACCATAAATTGGATGGATTCATACCTTCATATATTATGCTTTATATTTTATACCATATATAAAGGTGGACTTCAGATGTATTAAAGACCTTGATTTTTAAGTTATAAGCATAATGTCAATAAAAAACTAGGATAATAACTTTATTTGTGATCAGAGAAATGCAAATTAACAGCAAGGTGACACTTTACATCCACCAGATTAGGGGAATAAATAGAAATCAGATTATAGCCAGCTTTGGTAAGGAAATGAGGAAATGAGAATCTTCGTGTACTCTTGCTGAGCTACTGGCATCTCAGAGAGCAGTCTGGCAACATCTAGTGAAGTGCCTATAAATCCTTTGTCCTAGCAATTGCACTTCTGTGGCTATAAGCCCAAAGAAACTGCTGAGAGGACATATACAAGGACGTTCATTGCAGCGTTCTGTGTGATAGAGAACAGTTAGAGGCAGTCTGAGTGACCATCACTAGGGCAATGGATAAAGAAACCAACAACAGATGCATACTCTGCACCTCTGTGCCTCACTTTGAAACAATATACAAGATGTGCATTTGGCCAGCAACATTGGTAGATGCTAAAAAACGTGGTTTAGAGTGGGGGGAAAAAAGAGAGAAATAGAATGAGATCTTAGCATAACACCGTTTGTGTGAAATAAAAAGACACACACAAAGGAGTGTATCCACAGTCCTATATCAAACATGTTCTGTGAGTACCTATTGTGAGGAGCAGAATGTGTGAGAAGAATTGGGAATGGAGGCAGAAAATAAAGTGAAACAAAACAAAAGGGGTCTGCACTCCAAAGACTATTGTGTGCAACAACCTGAGTGCTATGATGGGCTCAGCAGTCTGCACCCAAGTTCGTGAGCAACAGATGAAGGCCTCCTAAATGGCACGCACCCACACACACTTTTAGTTCCATCCATGTTCTAAAATTTATAGGTGGTAATGATGAGGGAAGGCAAAAACAAAAAACAAAACAGGATTACAGAGAGGCAGTGGGGCTATGAGAAGAATATACATGACCATGAAACTAAAAAAAAAGGGAAGAGAAAAGGAAAGAAATAATGGGAATAATTTAATTTTTATGTAGTGCTTTACACATTCAATTTTAGCGAGGCTGTTAATTGGGCAGGGTGTTTCTGGAATGTATAGAATTTAAAGCAAGCTCTTAGGGGGTTCTCTTTAGGACAGAAAAGTCACCAACTTGTTGAAGAAAGCAATAATCATGAAATAACAAATGGACCTTTTGTTAAATTTATATAATATATAGAGGTCTTGAAAAGTATATTTACATAGTGTCCAACAAAATAACAAACAAACATGAGGTTGTTTAAAAATCTAAATGTTTCCTCTTGCCTCTTGTACCTGTTTGCATAAACTTCTTAAAAGTCTGATATCTTTTTTTTACCTCTCTATATTTCTGTACAGTTTCATTCCTATGTATTTTAAACTTTTGTAAAATCTTATTTTATTACAGGTTGCTACTTTGTCGATTTAGATTATCTAAACATCAAATCACTTTCCTCAAAACCTTAAATCTGAAATCTAACTGTATGTCAGACTCACGCAAGAACCTCTTTTAAAAACAGAATTCCTGGTGGTGGCCTGCATGTTTGTAATTTTAATCAGCTCTCCCTGATGATTCCCTCACAGCAAGCCCAGCATAGCACAGAGCTCAGCATCTTGGAGGCATGGCCGGCCAAAAGTTTGCAACCATAAGATTAAAAATCTATTTTGTTACCTTCCAGTACAGGCTTTATCATGTCTCCCCAGACTAGCATAGAAAAGGGATCTACCATATGTAACAAGATCAAGTTTTCAACAATTCTACTGAAATAATAGTCCCATTCAATAATACTAAATAATATATTAGTATATATTACATTGTATAATATAGAATTATATAATATAAAATTAAAATTATCAAAAATAATCCTATTCAGAAATACTAAACACACACACCTGTACAAATTACCTTAATTTTGCCAATGGGAAGACTAAAGCAGATTTTTAAAAAATGTTTGGGATCCCAATGGGAATAACAATAGCTCCATGTGAATGTTTATTTCATTAGGTCCCCCATCCTTCTGGTTGGGGCTTTTGTAGGGCTAAGTGCTTGCAGACTAACATGGGAGATTTAATCATCAAGGAAAAACACGGAAAAGAAAGAGGAGAGGAAAACAATGAAGCTTTAATCAACCTGGAAGTCCTTTGGGGCCGTTCTGTTCCTTTGTCTCACCAAGAACAGCTTTGCTAAAAATAAGTACAGAAGTGCATTGGGATGTGGAACCTGGGCAGATGAACACAGTGCCAGCCCACCACGCAGCCCCGGGGACAGCGCACGTCTTGCACATTTCTCTTCGGCACCTGCAAGGGTGGTGGAGTTTGTCTGACAGCCGAGGTGCGACTCCGACACAGCTGAAGATTGGTGGCATAATAAGAAGACAGTGATCCAAAGAGAAAGTGTGAATTAGAAAAAGAAATCATTTTTCTCTCTCCTGTAGCTGTAAATAACCTCACCCACAACACCTTACTTCCCAAACTCTAGGCCCAAGTGCTAGGGAAGAAGAGTTTTGCCAGAGAGCTTCTCTTTGAAAGGGCGTCATCACCAAAGAGCTGTATTTGCTAAAGACATGGATTTTCAACCTCGTTCATCTGCACTTGACTCTTTCACTTCAGGCCATTTGTCTTCCCATGTCCCCCAAACAAGCAAGATTTCTGGGCTGTCCAGTAGAGGAAGGCAATGGCTGTGTGATTCCTTTCTCTAGGGTGGGGAGACACTTAGAGAAAGACATAAGCAAGCGGAAAAACTAACAATTTTGTTGTTGCAAAATATTGGGATTGAAAATGAAAGTATACAAGGGGAACTAAATCGTAGTCAAGGAAAGGAAGAAGCATAGTGGGTGGCGACAAAGACTGCTCCTGAGCAGGACCTCTCAGCAACAGAGAGTTGCCTGGCTACTTGCTACTGAAATTGTGGTCTGACATCAGCTGAGAACTTGTTACAAACACAGGATCTCAGGCCTCATCCCAGACCTAGTGAAGGAAGACGGCAATTTAACAAACCCACCTGGTGATTTGCATCTGCATGTACGTTGAGAAGCACTAAACTAGGGCATCTCCATATTTTTAGCTCCCAGTAAATTAACAGATAAATAATAACAAAACCAGGAGGGTGTCACTGTTAGTACTTCACAATTAATTCCTTTAGCACACATTCATGCACACACACACGCACGCACACACAAACACACACACACACACACACACTGCCAATGACTATATAAATAATCTATTTGGAGATAACATAAAAAATCTAAAGTCTCTCTGAGCATCAGACCCCCTGGCCCCTGATAGGACCTGCAAAGACTGTAAAACCACCATCACACAACAGCTGTTTGGAACTCAGCAACTCCCTGTGTGTCAGGATCATGTCCTCACTCCGAATGTAAAAAACTTTCCTTTAGTATGATGACACCACGTGGCAGCAGGACCATCTGTGTCCCTGCCCCAGAGAGAATTTTTTGGTGAACCAAGTTATGTTTATGGCCAGCTGAAGCTCAAGCTCAGCCTGCTCAGTGTCAGAGAACCCCATACGCAGTGTGTGTAAGCAAGAGGAAAATGACCTCAAGGGGCAGGCGACTGCAGCACCACATAAATAGATTGGCAGACGTGTCAGCCATGCATATTAGTCCAGAGTGCAGTCCTTCGGGGACTAAAGTCCAAAGACAAAGACATTTGTGGGTTGCCGGTCAATCTGGAGCATTGCTTCTAATTTTTCTGGATGTGTTTTTGACAGGAGCTTAAGGGCAGTTCAATAAATTAAAATGCATTTACATGGCAATGAAGAATTAGCTTGACACACAGAGTTATTTAATTACCAAGGTGCTTTGCGTGCTGCTAAAGTTAAGACCATGTCAGCCTTTCTGGGACAAATCTTTATTTTCAGGGCCATGTGGCTCAGCCAGGAATGATCCCCTGGGTTGGAGCTTGTCATTTATATAAGAGGAGTCTCCTCACTGACCCCCATTTCCATAGACAGCTCTAAACAGATCGGTAATCTCAATGTCAGACATCACGATGAAGTCACCGCTGCTAAGGCCAAATGTCCCCCTTCAGGGATGTGGCCTCCCTCTCTGAGGAATTGTAAATGAAGTCATACCCCATTTGCAGTCTTCAAAGCGTGTCAGGGTTGCTGTCTGTTGGAGTGACATTCAGAGAATTTCTTGAGGCATCAAGAGGTAGGCATATGATGAAAGTCTGTTTCCATGCTGGCAACATCAAAGCACAATTGGTAAATGGTGACCTTATATTATTAGGTACAGGGACAAATTCCCCCAAGCTATGCACTGTACTGATCATATAGGAAAGGGGGCACCACTGAGGTACAGGCCCCAAGGAGGTCACCCTGAGAAAGACGTACACGGAAGCTCAGAGTCAAACCCTCAGCACTAAGTTGGACAGAAAGAAAAAGGGATAAAAGCATGTGTGCCTCAGCTTTCCTAGAATTTCTGTCTACTTCCAAGTTCAAAGGCTTATCATTGATTTTGATCAGGAATAGGTGACAGATGTATTAGCGGTTTAGATCCTCCCTTTAGCTAACCCAGGTCAAGGAACCTATTTATCTTGAATAAAAGTAAGATAGAAAAGCCAAACATCACCTATATTCCTTTTTCAGATATAAATCAAAATATGTTAAAGATTTAGCTTGACATTATTATAGACAGTGAGAATGAACAGACTTGAGTCATCCATGATGAGACCTGACAAGACCACATGGTTGAATACAAAGTGCTCTGTACTAAGAGCTGGCAATTCCGGGTCCCACATCTGACTGAACCCCTTATGACCCAGTTATGGCCCTCAAAGAAGTCACTTTACCTCCCCTGGTTTCATTTTCGTCCTCGCCATGAGGGACTGAATCACTAAGGAACTCTCTCATCCATTCCAATCGTAGGATTCTATTTCATTTATCCTATGTATGCAAACTGTAACCCCCTTTTCATCCATTCCTTCTGAAAAGTGACAGTCTTTTCTGTTGGTTTAACATTTTCAGCCACTGCACTATCCCAAATTCGTTTCTCTAGGTCCAGACATCTTGACTCTGGTGGTGGGATCTGACATCAGTCGCTGTCCCAATACGCCTTGGCCCACCTGCCGCGGCTACTTACATAAAAGGACTCACTCCGGTTTTGTGAAGGGTTGGAGGAAGAGGTGGTTTGTGCTGAAGCATGATGGCTGCCTCCACTATTACAGACATAAGAAGGTAAATTTGCGGGGAGAGGTAAGGTTGGAGTGGGTAGGAACAAGAAACCCTGGGAAGTGCAGTCAGTCCATTACCAAAGTAGTGTCTTGTAAGGTACCACGTTGTAGGATTCTGGAAACAGTGTTCTCTCCTGTGGCTTTTAGAGTTTTCCTTCCTCAGAGGTACAGAGAATTATAATTTATTTTCTCTGCTGCTGCATAAATCAAGGCTGGCATAAATTTCTATCTCGTTTATTCCTATTTTCACATCCTCTGTGAAAATTTCCTTATCAAAGCCCAGAAAATAAGAACGAAACTGCATACCTAGTACCCTAGAGAAATCAAAGTGGACTAAGGCAAAGTGCAGTAACATCTCGCTGGACCACAGAGCCTGCACACTGTTCCCTAGGTTACAGGGATTGACGTTAGCAAGGCTTCTGAAGCCTCCGAGAAGCTGCCTGGAATACCTTGTTTGATTTCCCAGATTTCAATAGACCTGTGATTTCTGACTGTAAGTGGAGGTTGGATTCTTTGGGGGAATGTTCTCCAAATAGGCAGATGCAGTCCTTCTCCCAGACTTTTCTCATTCTGCAGGTGTGGGATGGGGCCTGTGCCCGGGGATCTGGGGAAGGCACTTCACGTGAACTACCAATCTGCAGGCCATGTCCTGTCAGCGCAAGTGTTTTCTTAGCCCCTATGCAATATGGTGTTTAATTTGTTTATTTTTTACTTATTTTTGAGAGAGAGAGAGAGAGAGAGAGAGAGAGAATGAGTGGGGGAGGGGCAGAGAGAGAGGGAGACACAGAATTCAAAGCAGGCTTCAAGCTCTGAGCTGTAGCACAGAGCCCAATGCGGGGCTCAATCCCACAAACCACAAGATCATGACCTGAGCTGAAGTCGGACACTTAACTGACTGAGCCACCAAGGCGCCTCTAATTTGTTTAATCAGATGCAAACATCATAAAATTCAGAGATTTCTCACAGAAATCCTGATTTCCAACTTCTCTTGAAAAATTCCCTAGCGCACTTGTACCCCAATGTTTATAGCAGCTCTCTCAACAACAGCCAAAGTATGGAAAGAGCCTAAATGTCCATCAACTGATGAATGGATAAAGAAATTGTGGTTTATATACACAATGGAGTACTACGTGGCAATGAGAAAGAATGAAATATGGCCCTTTGTAGCAATGTGGATGGAACTGGAGAGTGTTATGCTAAGTGAAATAAGCCATACAGAGAAAGACAGACACACATGTTTTCACTCTTATGTGGATCCTGAGAAACTTAACAGGAACCCATGGGGGAGGGGAAGGAAAAAAAAAGAGAGGTTAGAGTGGAAGAGAGCCAAAGCATAAGAGACTCTTAAAAACTGAGAACAAACTGAGGGTTGATGGGGGGTGGGAGGGATGGCAGGGTGGGTGATGGGTATTGAGGAGGGCACCTTTTGGGATGAGCACTGGGTGTCGTATGGAAACCAGTTTGACAATAAATTTCATAAAAGAAAAAAATTCCCTAGCAACAGTTGGTGGGAGCTGACTAGCAGCTGCCTCTTCTAGGAGCACATGGGCTGTCCAGTTCAAAGACGAGCTCACTGTGTCCTACTGACTTCTACCCTGTTGGCTTCATTCAGAACCACATGTGTGAGCTACCTCTAATAAGTGTGAAAAACAGGAGTTTGGGTTGTTTCCCTTGTATGTGACACAATCTTACTTTCTGAAACAAGGAAAGAAATATATATCAATTAAGAAATCAATACCCTTTGTAAAATGAGGAATGATTTTGCACATTGAATCATCGTGAAGAATCCCTTTTCCTAGCTTGTGAGTCACTTATTCATGACATACACAAAGAGGTGTCTGACTTTTGCAGGAATGTGAACCATTGCCACTTTGAAAAAACTTTGTCTCCCTCCAGTGCAGGAAAATAGGATTCTCTGTAATGAAGATGAGAAATGATGAGCCAGCCTTGTTCTCTATATATTCTGATTATTAAAGTGAAATGGGCCAGAGGTTTCCAATGTGGGTATGCTTCAGAAGGCCCTGCAGAGTTTTCCAAAGTACATGCCAAAACCATCTCCTTCCTCCAAACCTCTTGAATGGGATCCTGATAACCGTATGTTCTTTTCTAAGCTCTTTCAAGGTAATTCTCATAGAACTGATTTGTAACCTGGGTGAGTCCCAAGGCAAAGTGCATTCCCATCTACAGTCAGAAGACAAAAACAAAAACAATAATGCAAGTTTACCAGTTTTTCTTTAATGGGATAGAGAGTTCTTTATCTTGAGATTGTATCCTTTCTACCCTTTGCTGATAATTTTTGTTTCATTGTCACTATGTGACATAGTGACAAGACAACCTTAACTTTTCTTTAATGGCCTTCCTTAGCAAAACAAATACATAAAGCAACCTATGTCAAGTACCCTGGTCCCTGAACATTCTCATTATACAGCACTGAGCCCAACCATTCTTAACCACCTGATCCAATATTTTCCTTTGACCAGCATGCATAATGGCATTTATAGTAAAAAAATTTTTAGGTTCCCCATTCTTGAAATTCAGAATGGTTCATGGGATCCAGTGTTTTAGGGCTGGATTTGCCAGGTGGCAATCTCGGGACTGCTGCTGCCTGCAGATGTTATGTTTGGCTTGCACGATGTTTTTATAAATTTTTTAATTAAATGCATTCAGGTGAAGCATGTGCTGTCCAATTTGCCATAATCCCTAGTACTCCTCATTTCCTTACACTGAGTCCAGTCATTTAAGTTACCCAGTAGGCCCTCTAAGATTTTGAGTGTATGAATCCTGGGGTAGAATTTATGTGGAAAAATTAAAAGTGTAGTGGCATTGTGGTTAAAATTAAAATAGTTTTTTTTTAAACTGTTTCTAGTCCTCTTTGGGAAAGAAATGTGGATCTTATAGTCAGTTTGGATACAGAACATCATTGGCACAATAGGTTTTAATGTGGAGATAGAATATAAAAATAAGGCTTTATTATTTTTTTTTTTTTGATGAAGGACCAAAATCAGATCCCCTATGGAGCTACAAATTCCAGAATACATTATGTATGATCTTTAGAATAGACAGCAAGGACTGAGAAGAACTAAGGGGGCATAATAAGAACATGCCAGGATAAATTAGCAGAAAATGAACTCAGCCATACAGTATTCACTCAAGCAATAAATATTTATCAACTGCTTTTATGAGCCAGGCATTATGCTAAACTGTGGAAACATATATGAAAAAGAGCTGGTACCTGCCCTATTTGTGCTAATGGTTACATAGAGGAGACTGATATTAAGGAATACATTCATGGGGCACTTGGGTGACTCAGTCAATTAAGCATCTGACTTCAACTCAGGTCATGATCTCGCGGTTTGTGGGTTCGAGCCCTGCGTCAGGCTGTGTACTGACAGCTCAGAGCCTGGAGCCTGCTCCAGATTCTGGGTCTGCTTCTTTCTCTGCCCCTCCTCTGCTCACACTCTGTCTCTCTCTGCCTCTCAAAAATGAATAAACATTAAAATTTTTTTAAAAAATAATACATTCACAAAAAAAAATTGCAATTCTGAATAGTGCTATAAGTAAAATTACAAGGTGAGAGAAGAGAAAGTAGCAGTCTGGATCCAACCAAGAGATATAATCACACAGTGATTTAAATAAGTGAAGTTTAATACAAAGTTACTAAACTATGATAAAATAATAACTATAGGCTATAAGAAAACTATATGGTATGGGGTGGGGGAGGGGGTCCCCAAGCAAGGACAAACTTAGAAGTAGTTAGAAGTAGGACCCCTCTCCAAGGCTGGGGATTCAGATCTCCTTGGGAAATGTAGTTGAATCCATGGAATCGCAGGGAAGCTCACTGATTTGCTGGGCCATCCAGGGGCCTGCAGATTAAGTGTGCAGTCACAGGGCAAACAGGAAGCAACACTTTGGATCACAGATGGGGCAGATGTACAGAAACAGGTAGCCTGTGCATGGCTAGGTAACAAGAGTGGGGATGCCAGTGTGGCAGGAGGCCTGGAGCACAAGGTGTCCTTGTAGGAAAGACTATTTCTAGAGGGTGGTGGTATGGGGAAAACTGCAGGAGACAAATGTAGGGAAGAGGAGAAGTGAGCACATGGAATCAGGGTGCCAGCATGGCCAGGAGACCTGCAGCATAAGATGTCCATATGGAGAGGGTCACAGGAAGGTGACCACTAGGCCACACTGGAGCTGCAAGGTCTACAGGGACAGCATGTTGGGACAGAACACCCCCAGGTGTCCACATACCCACACTGCAGGACCCATCCTGAGCCACTGGCAAAGGCAGGAGCGCCCATGCTTCCTCCAGCAATGTGCCTCCAGCGCCCTCTACTGAAAAAGCTTAACACCACACTTACTGTAAGAGAACTGTAGAAAGGCATTCCATCCATTATTGCGGAGCCTATACTGAGAAGTAAATTCGGAGCTGAGAATCAATAAGTTCACAACTGGCACGAAAGTAAAATGGAGGGTCTAGGATAAATTAAGAAAAGGGGGAATAGGTAATAAATTCCTTCTTGAGGATATAACATTTTAGCTGAGGCCTGAAGGTTGAATACAAGTTAGCCAGACAGGAAGTTGGAATGAGCATTCTCCAGGCAGAAGAAACAACACATGGGAAGTCCCTGAGCTGTAAAAAAGCTTGCCAAGTTTAGATATCTCCAAGAAAGCCCAGTGTGGTTAAAACAGAGTGCACAGAGGAGGGTGGGGAAGGTGGGGGGTCAGGTTAAAGAGTTAGGTAGGAGGTTGGTGATATGAGAGGTCTGAGTCAATGACAGGGATCTTTGGATGTTCTCCTAACTACAATGGAAAGCCACCAATATATGTTAGGCAAAGGAATTCTCTAAAGTTTATTCCGACTGTTACATGGAGAATAAATTGGAAGAGGATAAGAGTGGAATGAAAATACCAGTTAGTTAGCTAGTCCCATAGTCTAAGCAAGAAGAGATAGTGGCCTTGACCAGGGTGGGAATAATAAAACTAAGTGGACAGATCTCCACACATATTTAAAAGCTAAAATCAACAGGATTTGGCAATGAATTAAATGTGTCAGGGAAAGGGGATATAAGGGACAATCAAGGATGACTTCAAAGTTTTGGCAAAAGTAACTGGCTGGATAAGGAACCATTTACTGAAGAGGGAATAGGTTACAAGAGTACAGGTCAAAATGAGATTAGTAGTTCAACTTGAACTACTATGGTATATATAAAGAGAGAATTTATAACATTGTATACACTGCATATGTTATAGTATAGCATATATATAGTACTTAAAGCCACATAAATTGATGAGATTGCCAAAGGAGACAATATAAAGTGAGATGAAAAGAGAGCCCTCAGCTTAAATCCCAAGGGTGGACAGAGTAGCAGAAAATAGGAATAGAGCATCTGGGTGGCTCAGTCAGTTAAGCATCCAACTCTTGGTCTCAGCTCAGGTCATGATCCCACAGTTCGTGGAACGGAGCCTTGTGTCAGAGTCTCTGTGCTTGGGATTCTCTCCCTCTCTCTCTCTCTCTCTGCCCTGCTCCTCCCACCTCCTCTCTCTCTCTCTCTCTCTCTCTCTCTCTCTCTCTCTCAAAATAAGTGAACTTAAAAAGGAGAGGGAAATATGGAGGGGGGTTGAGAGGGGTAGCCAGAGAGATATAAACAAAAAGTGTGTCATGAAACCACGATTTTTTTAAAAGTTTCAAAAAGGAGGGTTACCAGTGTCTCCCAGTGCTGCTGAAAGGCCATGCCATGATGCGTATTAGGAAGTATCATTGAATTTGGCATCATGCAAGTACTTGGAAGTTTTAGTAAGAGAAATCTAGCTTACACAGTGTGAAATAATTAATGTGCATTGAAAAAATGTAAACAGCATTTGTAGACCAGTCTTTTGAAAAGCTTGCCTATAACAGAGACTAGAGAAGTAGTGTGATAACTGAAAAGTATTTAGTTCATTTAGCGTGAATTTAATTACCTATATAATTGGGTTTACATCTACTTTTGTTATTTTTACTTTCCATTTGGCTCTCTATTCTGTTTCTTTTCCTTACCTTTCTTGCCTCCTTTCAATTAATTAGTTGTAAAATTCCACTTAACTTGGTAGTTATTAAGTCTTTTATTACTCTTTTGTGATTATCAAAAATATTACAACATGTGTTTAAACTTATTAGAATTGAATATAAATTTGTACACATACTATTTTATGGGCACAAATAATATGTTTGTGTTACCATGTATTTTAATTCTATACAGATTGCAAATCCTCTAAGATATTATTCTTTTAAACAACCAATATTCAAATATATATACATATATATGTGTATATACATATATGTATATATATATAGAGAGAGAGAATGAGAGAGAGGAAGCATGAGGAGGGAAGGGGATAGAGAGGGAGGAAGGGAGGGAGGGAGAGAGAGAGAGAGAGAGAGAGAGAGAGAGAGAGAATGAGAGAGAATCCTAAGCAGGCTCCATGCTCAGCGAGAACCCCAACACAGGGCTTGATCCCACAACCCTGGGATCATGACCTGAACTGAAATCAAGAGTTGGACACTGAACTGACTGAGCCACCCAGGTGACCCAATATTTTTTTATATTTACCCACATATGTATCTTGTTCTATTGGTATTCATCTGTTTCTGCATCTTCAAGCATTTAACCTGGCAACATTTTCCTGAACTTGTCAAGAGAAAGCCAAAAGAACACTCTCCTTGTCTCATTGTGCTTTATTCTGTATATATTCTTTGGACATACTTGCAACTGTATAGTTTAATAGCAAATTAACCCCCAAAGATCTTAATTTTAATAATTATATTGTCAGTACTAGTTCCCATTTGATTTGTTTTCTGTAGTTTCCTGCATATGCTGAAATGCTTCAACTTGTTCTTTATTTTTGAACGTATTTAAAAAACTTTTTTGTTGTTTTTATTTATTTTTGAGACAGAGAGAGAAAGAGACAGAGGGTGAGCGGGGGAGGGGCAGAGAGAAAAGGAGACAGAATCTGAAGCAGGCTCCAGGCTCTCAACTGTCAGCACAGAGCCTGACACAGGGCTCAAACTCAAGAACTGTGAGATCATGACCTGAGCCGAAGATGGATGTTCCACCGACTAAGCCACCCAGGTGCCCTTATTTTTTAACATATTAATCATAGTCATTCTAATGTCCACCCTTTATTAGGATCCCTTATAGGTCTGTTTCTGTCATCTGCTTAGAATGATAAGGCACTAGTTTCCGTTAGAATGATAAAGGTACTAACTAGTCCCAGATCATCTTAATCTAATCAGTGCTAAAATAATTGTAAGACAGCTTTCAGTCCTTGTGAGGGTTGGCCTTTTTGCCATTCACCCTGACTCCCAGGGCCATTGTTTGGGGTACTAACTCAGAGTCTGATTTATCTGGACCACCTCCCTGATGGGGTCTGAACTCTATTAAGGCTATTGAAAATTCTTAGCTTCTCAGCCTTTTCCGATGAAGTGACCCCAATGTTGGGCTCATCTCCTGCTGGATTTTAACCCCATTATTCTTTGCTGTCTTACAAGCTCTCTGAAGTATTTGAAGAGGCATTTATAAATATACCTTGAATTTTCTATTTTTCTCAGTAATAGAGTTGGTATTAATTAATTAGCCTGCCATTACCAAAACAATTCTAATGACAGCAGAAAAGGAAGTATGAGGGAAAAGTTGTCTTGTTTCTGTTTTTAAGGTACAAGGTACCAGTTTAAGTGTGAATGTTGCTGAGGGTAAAGTCAAACAGAAAGAAAAAAGTTGAAGATATAGGTAAAAAGAAATAACTGATGGATATGTTTACCTTATAAGCCATCTATCTTAAAATTTGGGTGTATCTAGCTCAGAGGTACCAGAAGAGAAATTGAACTTTATGAAGGTTAAGACTGAATGTTCAGCCAGATTAAAAACAAAAGGAAGCATTTTCTGCCCATTATAGAAAACAAGCCAGCTTTTGTCTGTTCTATAAATCTGTGCATGCAAGAACCCAAATGTGGGTGTGGGGTGTGGGGGCTAGTGGGGACTGGAGACACTTCTCACACTGGGCTGTACAGTGTTATGCTTTAAATATTTGTCTCTATTTCGGGAGTTCTGATCGTCACAGCATATTTACTTTGCTATGTTGGAGGAGGAGCCCAAGGGACTGAATAACACACAATAGTGTGAGAGACTTCATTTTGAACAAAAAGTAAAATTTGGAGCATGAAATAAGATTAATTATTTTGTTATATGTTTTGAATCTCTTTTGTAAGTGAAACTTGCTAATCTTCGATTTCCTTTTATGAAAGGAAAGTGAATGATATTCCCTTCCAATGTTGCCAAAATGCTAACAATTCACTTGCAAAAGCTGTAAATCTCTAAAAGTAAATGGAGACAGGGCGACATAGGATAGAGTGCAGGATTTGAAGGTGAATCTAGCTCTATAGCCCCCAATCTTAGAATAGTTTTTTATTATGACTTTTAGTAAACTAAGGGTTACCAGGAAATGGTTAAGTCTTGGTATTTGCCCCAGAACTGATCCAAGAAGCAGAGGAAACCAGGCTCACAGAATTGGTTTGATTGAACAGTAGAAGGAAGCAATAGAGATGATTTCCGATGGCACCTTATGGTTTTGCTTGTTACCAGAATGTTTCCATACTTTTAGATGCCCAGGTAACCATATGAGGAAACAGGATATTGGAGGTCTGGGGAGAAATCTGGTGAGGGATTCAGTTGTGTTAGTCATTTGAATATAGAATTGGCACCATATGCCGTGAGATAACCTAGGAAGAATGGAGATTACAACAGAAGGAGCTTAGGTCAAAGCTATTGGGATGAGGACAGAGCCAGTCAGAAGTCTGGCTCAGGAATGAAGATCCAGTATTAGAAGTTGAACAGGAACAGACAATGATACAAGAGAAGTCTTATGATCCCAAATGCCAGAGGCAAATGTGTTTCTAAAAGGTAGGAGCAGTCAATGGAGTCAAATGCTGCTATGAAGTAATTTCCTTCTGGATACATACCTCTTAGTGGGAGAATGGACCTCCCTTGCTATGGCTGGCCATGTCTGCCTACATCTTTGATCTTACTTTTTCCTGATCTAAGGTAATTTGTCTCTGTCATCCTGAGGGGAAACTCCCTTAAATGCATATTTCTTGTAATATTCTCTCTTCTTCCCCTTTTAAGGCAAACTCTCAGAGTGATCTATTAACATCTTTTACTTTTTTTCTTAACCCACTGCAATCAGGTATCTGTTTCTGCTCTCATGTGATTGTTGAAATTATAATAACGTCTAGATTATCCAGGAAAAGAGTGTAGGATGGGAAAAGCAATGGGCCACTGACATTTCATGGGGCATGATGTCTACCTGATAAGGCTCTTATGTGGATTAAATTAAGTAAACTAATAATTACAGGGTCTTACACATAGTTTCAAATACTAGATTCCATCTCCTTGATCCATTGTATCCTCTTCTAACTACCTGTGGTCACATAGTTCATAAGTGATTGCAGATTCAAACTGAGGTCTGCTTGGCTGAAAAGGCTGCCTGCCTGCAAACTACCTGCTCCTGGAAACCACAGTCCCTGTCCCAGTTCCCAGGTTCACACCTCCACACTGGACCTCACCCTGCTAATCTGCTTCTACCCCAGATATCAGCCTTCATTGGCTGCCACCCCACTTGTCCCGACACCCTGACTGTGTCAGCCCCCAGAGAAAGTTGCAGGATAAAAGGGAGGTTAAGGTAAGAATTATTAAGTAAGATGTGTGAGCATTATTTGCCAAGTTCACAGGAATGAAGCAAATAAATACCCAATGAATGGAAGAATGCTTGTGGCATTCAGAAATCAGGGAATGAGTCAATATATGCATGTGATCAATATAATAGGGGCTCTGCAAATTTGCAGTAAGATTTCCAATAAGTTCATTTCTTAAGTTTCAATACCTTATGCAAACCTTAATTTGTAATTTAAGAGATGCCCAGTAGGTGGTGTGGCTTACTCACAGATGGTTTTTCAAAGCCAACCACGGATAGTATAGTTTGAATCATAAAATTCTTATTAATGCAGGAAGAGTTTGGAAAAATAATTTAGACCATCTTCCCCCTTTTCCAAAATAGGAAAATGGGGATTAAAAAGTATATAATTTACAACAGAAGATCCAGCACTTAAACCAGGTGGCTGATAGTAACCTGAAACTCTCCTATTTATACTAGATGCTAGCCTCCAACTTCGGGTAACTTCCCCTAGGAAAACCATGCAATCACTAAGCAGCTAAGACTGGGTTAGGAGTGTGTAAGTATACACAAGAAAAGTTTTCTGCCGTGGTATGACCACATTCTTAGGATGGAACTGTATTGGAGCTATTTATACAGTATAAGAAGTCTCAATAAAAAGGGACATTTAAAATGCGAAGAAATGCACTCCTTCACCTTTCTGACTTTCTCCCACCACCTCCTGCTTTTTCCCCTACAACAAAATCCCACCTTCTAAGTGTTCCCCATTCAGGCTGTAAATTAGAAGAAAGCCAGTTTCCAAAAATGGCTTACTTCCCAGCCTACCTCAGAACCCAGAATTCCCAGAGATAAAGGCAAGGTCATCATGTCATGTCCACTTCTAAAAGACATTCCTGGGAGAAGTTCACATCCATTCCATTACTGGAAAAATGATTATTGAAAACTTATTATATGCCAGGGATAGAACTGTAAAAATAGTAGTCAACACCAACTATTGTCATGAAATTTTATCTTACTGTAGGAAGAGACAGAAAAGAAACAAGATAATTTCAGACACTGTTAAGTATTTGGATTTGAGAGTGGCTACAGGGAGGGATGGGATTAGGAGGCTATTTCTGAGGAATAGTCAAGAAAATTTGTCCGAGAAGATGATATTTCAGATATAACAAAGATTCGGAGGAATGATTTCAGCAGAAGAAACAATTAGTGCAAAGACCTGAAGAGGGAGTATTAAGCTGTTTTCAATCATTATATCCTTAAAAAGCATTAGGTAGTTCATCAGATTGCATCTTCAAACCTGTCACCTGATGAAAAGAAAGATATTGAAGGAACTAAAGTTTAAATCAGAGAAAGGGGAAGCTGGAACGAGTCAGGTGTGTCCCTTTGCCTTAAAGCGTAGACGTTGGGGAGAAGGGAGGCCAGCAGTGGACACTGGGCTGGGGCGGGGGGTTCCAGAGAGGAGACATCACAAGAAAGCAGAAAAGATTTACCAAACGGACAAACTAAGTTCACCAAATACAAACTGTATTTGGTACTTAAGAGGTACTTAAAAGTAGCTCTTAAAAGAGCTTTTAAAATAGCCTGCTTATTTCCATCTCAGTGGTTCTTAAAATGTAGTCTAAAAGTCACAAATTAGAGGGGTCCTAAGTGGCTCAGGAGGAGCCTCCGACTTTGGCTCAGGTCTTGATCTCACAGCTTGTGAATTCAAGCCTCACATTGGGCTCTGTGCTGGCAGCTCAGAGCCTGGAGCCTGCTTTGGATCCTGTGTCACCCTCTCTCTCTGCCCCCCCCCCCCCCCCCCCCCCCCGTGCTCTGTCTCTCTCTCACAAATAAATAGAACACTAAAAATTTAAAAAAAACAAAACAAAAAAAAACCACGGGGCGCCTAGGTGGCTCAGTTGGTTAAGCATCCGACTTCAGCTCAGGTCATGATCTCCCGGTTTGTGAGTTCGACCCTGAGTCAGGCTCTATGCTGACAGCTCAGAGCCTGGAGACTGCCTGGATTCCCTCTCTCTCTCTCTCTCTCTCTCTCTCTCTCTCTCTTTGCCCCTCTCTCACTCAAGCTCTGTCTCTCTCTCTCTCAAAAATAAATAAAACATTAAAATTTTTTTTAAAAAGCTACAAATTTGAATCACCCAGGCATTTGTCAGAGACCTCTGGGTATCATATCAGGTTTTTCAAATCTCAATTTATGGGATGGGAATTATAATAAATAATAGGTTTATTATAATCAGAAATTATAATAAACTATAGATTTATTATAAGTAGAATATGTATTACAATAAATAGACACAGACACACTGTGAATGTCACACACACTAAAGTTGAGAACTGATGCTCTGTAAAATTTGCATTTTACCAGAGATGCAGCTCCTCAAAGAGTATGGCCTTCTATTTCTGCTAGCACAGGCTCTGTTGTTCAAAGTAGGAAAAGGCTAAAACACCTCTGAGGAAAAAAGGGAAGATTAATGCATGATAAAAAAACAAAACCTGCAAAACTTTAGGAACTTTTAAAGAGATCTTTCTTTAATAGTTCCCTTTATAAAAAACACATAGGTCTTTGGTAATGTGTGGGGTTTTTTATCTATAATATATAAAGGAGCCCTTTTCTTTCTAGATTTGAATAAACAAAGGACCTTAGGCTTTCCTCGAGGGTACAGTATTATTTTTCCTATGGATATTGTAATTTTGTGGGCAACATGTTCTCTCCCTACATCTCAAGAGCACTGAGTTCTCACCTCATCCAGCTCTTGGGGATGCATAAGAGAGAAAGTTCCATACATGAAATTGTGGGTTGGGAGGTTGTGACTTCAACTCCCACAGTAGACAACCATGACAACATGGCAAGTGCTTTTGGAATGGTGAAGAAAATTAGTATGTTCCTCAATCCACTGGTATCTTTGTATTTGATTTAGAAAACTATCACCAAAAAAGCAAGAGTAAATTTGGACTTCTTACCCACCCACCTCCCATCTGTAATTAGGTACTGAGGTGTTTTGTTTTTTTGTTTTGTTTTTTTACTAACACTTCCACTTACCCAACCCCAATAAACAAACAAAAAGAATAGGATTATATCTGATTGCCTGATACAGCCTGATACATTTAATGCTTGATTTCTTTCTTACTTTTTAGCATCAAAAATTTGAAGAGAAAGCATAGAACTTCTTTCTCCCATAGATTTTTCTGGTAGGCCATAGTGCCTCGCAGTAGCCACGGTTGTAGCAGTGGGGCTTTGGAAAGATGTTTCAAAAGCCTACAACCTTTGCTTAAAGACTCTTCAACCACTGTTCACATTCCAAATGCTTTAAGCAAAATGTCAGAGGCTTCATCAGGATGAAAATTATTTTATGGTTTCATAACACACTAATTTCCCTGGAATTGCCTTATCTCCTTACCTCAGTAAAATATCTGCTAAACCAGCAAAAGGAGAATCAGTCAATTAAAGTTTGTGTATTTGTTCTTCACAAAGAATTCTTAGGATACAAGTTTAAGAACGGACAATTAAGGCAAATTATTCATGAGGTATATATGCCATTTGCATTTTTCCCTTTGGGATACATTTGTCATCGTCATTTACATGGAAGGTATTTGCTTGCAGATCTGCCCTTTTGCCTCAGAACTAGGATAATGTTTCCATTTCAGCTGAGTCATCCTTGTCCTAAATATTGCATAGTGGCACAGACTGACATCTGCTGTTTCCTTGGGCCAAACACAATGATGAGGCAAACAAGGCTACGGTCCCCAAATCTCTTGTTGTGTGCCATTTTGTGTGGTGGTCAGATGTGTTTGTATATTGCAAGGAATTATAATATTGAATTAGTTGCATAAAATCCTACCCAAGAAAATTTTTTTTCCTGCCCAAGACATTTTAAAATAAAAGGCTTGCAAATGGAGTACCTGCTCTAGCTATGAAAAATGTGTTCTGAAAGCACAGAGGGAACATTTGCAACTTGAAACTTTTCATCAGAAATTGAGAGAACTCAAGGTCAGTTTAATATTAATTCCCACCCAGCTCTTTCATCTAACAGATATCAAGTTGCATTTGAATCTGGTAAAGAGATATAAATTTAGGTCAGTTTAGCCTTCATAGGACAAATTCCTTGAGAAATATTCTGTATCTGTCTATTCAGTCTTGAGTATCATTAGGTTATTTTAAGGTGAAAATGACCAAAACTTACCTTTTTCATAGAAAGGGAAATTCATTTCTGGCAAGTTGAAATTGCCTTTGAATAATTTATAGGGAACAGAGAATTCATCAGATCTCATATCATCAGCAGCCATGAGATTGCCTTGTTCTGTAATGGGTGCTATGGGAACTGGGAAGCTGGAGTTGGTTAGCATAATTTCTAACCAGAATCTCATACAGGTTAAAGGGAGGCAACATTTAAGAAATGGAAAGTCTGAGTCAAAACTATGTAAAAAGGAACCTTAAAAAAAAAAAAAAAACAGCCTCAGTATAAAGGATATTCTCTAGACCTCCTACCCCAATGCTGATATTCACTGTACCATAGTTCTCAGACAATATGCAGGGCCTTGTCTCATAATATCACCACCCTCTTCTCCTTTTCATTAGGTGGGGAGGTGATAATAATAGAAACAACAAGATAAAGTAATATAGCCAAATAAAATGAAAACAGTTTAACCTGAACAAAGCGAGAAAAGACCTCCAATTCATTGCTGATTAGCTGCTTATTCTTCTATTCAAATATTAGAATTCTCTCTCCCACTCTTTTCTTTTTAAGTAAACTCTATGCCCAAGGTGGGGCTTGAACCCATGACCCCGAGATTGCAAGTCACATGCTCTACCAACTGAGCCAGCCAGGTTTCCCTCTCCTACTCTTTCAAACCTGCTGCTGAAGCAACTACCTTGAATCCTTTTTAAAATTTAGAAATTTATCATCTTGGGACTTCCTCTAGATCCCATGTATAATCGTCTTGTTCATTAGTTTAAAATGCTTATTGACCACCTTTTGTGTGCAAGGGACACAGCTGATCATTAGTCTAAAAACCAAGTTGAATAGTACCAAGCTCCTACTCTCATAATGGGTGGTAACTGAACTTAAACTTGTACCTTGGGTCGTATTTCTGCACACATAATGGGGGAATAAATTCCAGATGGAAGTAATAGCCTGGGGAAAGGCTTGATAAGAATGTAGTTGGACCCAACCAAGGAACTCTAAGTGGACCAATTTGATTGCATCGTGAGGTATATAGGGAAGACTAATAGAGACAGATTGTAAAGATAGACCAAAGCCAAATACTAACAAACCTTAAATTCACAATAGAGAGCTCTACCTTGTGTGGGTGGCAATGAAGAATCACTGAGTAGTTTTGAACCCCCAAAGCATAAATGAAAGATAAATTAAGTTATTCTTTAGATTGTGGGGCAGTGCTGGGAGGTTGGGTTGTAGGGTGAATTAGAAAGCGTTGCATTAATTCAGGCAAGAGATAAGGGGCTAAATTTGGGTGATGGCACCAATCAAGGAGAGAATCAAGGAGAGAAAATCGATCTCAGAAATATCTTAGTTATGTATCTGCTATTCCAAACTTTTTCTTGCTATCCTACCTTGCTCTCCACCACTCTTATATACTCTATCCCACTATAGACACCCACTTTACAGTGCAGTGACCAACTTCTCCAGCCCATAGATAAGGAAGTCCTTAACCTGGAGTCCAAAGACCGCTGAGAGTATAATATTAAAAGCTCCTTGGACCTGGATGGGGGAAAAATTACATCTTTATATTCAGTCACCTCTAACTGAAACTTAAGATTTTCCTCCATTATAAAATAGGAAACAAATCACTATAAAATTAGCTGTTCTGTCAGCTTTTTAGTAACAGAAATTATAGATATGTCATATTACAGTTATTGTCCATATATTAATATATAGTTTGTATTCATCACTATTTTAAAAGTAAGACAGCAGTTAGGCCCATTACCACATCCTATTGTCTAATGTGTGACTAAAGAGGCAAATGCTACCGTATCTCAAATTTGTCTTTAATATTTTGATAATGGTATTTCAGTATAATTGATTTCCTTTGTAATCCTATGTGATTTTGGTGAACACATTTTAAAATGTTAGTCTTAAAAAAGATACCCAAGCTTCTCCAGACTGCCAAATATCAAGAAGCCTTGTAGAGATCTGGATCATCATTTGAGGTCATGTCCTGACACAATTTCATCACCATCTTCAAGGTCTAGCTCTCTATGCTTGAGAGAAAATATTCCATCTGTCCCTCCTAAAGGCAGCTTTGTTTTTGTCCATCACCTGTAGACCAGGGAGGGAAAAATATCCCCTCATTTGCCACTTTATTGCTAGTTTCACCTCTTCCTTCCTACCCTCACCTCTATTAAAACTTCTTGTATTTTATGAACTTTCTTTCGTATACACTCAGAATGTCAATGCTTCTGTAACCAAGCATAATCTCCATCTCCATTTTGTCCTTTTTTTTTTTTCCTGGAGAATTCTTTCTATGTGAGATAAATACCATACTATTCCTGGATCTAGTCAGTTTGTCCTTGCTGCATACCGGAAGCCAACAACGTTTAAAGGTGAACACCAGTCTGTATTAATTCACTTCCTTGTAAGTGGGAGCAGGAGGTGAGAGAGGAATTTCCTGCTGGGAAATTAATGCTGCAGGAGGCACCTTGACAGGACTGTTGACTATCCAGTAATGTGGGGAGAAAAGGCAGGAAGGATATTATTGACTGAACAATGGATAAAAGGTATTTTTAGGGGACAAGATGTGCACCAAACTTAAATTTCATCTAGGACTGACCCTGACTGCTCCCACTGAATTCTTGCGCACTGCGAATCTTGGCACATGTGCATAAATTGATAACCTCTGTTACATAACTTTTGAAAGGGCACAGGCTTAGGCCACACACTGAAAATGAAAGCACAAGGAATATCTTCTTTGTTGACATTGTGATGAAACTAGAATAATGTTTAACAGCAGATTTTGTTTTCATGAAAGTGCCTTCCAATTTACCTCATTTTCTATAACCAAGAGATGGCAATGGCGATGGGAAAGAAGAGAATATGCATACTATAGAACTTTGTGGGGATTCCACTGTGCTTTTGTGTTGTTAGGTCTTTTTTTCTTTTAACATATACATTCAATGACTAATGAAAAAAAATAATTAGCTGGCAAATTGTACAAGACATTTTCATCAATATTCTCTCCCATATTGCAAGTAAATAATGAGGTTTCAGGGGTTGTTTCTGAAAATCTGTAACTTGACACTTTCAGCAATAATCAAGAAAATAGGAATGTGAAGTTTGATCTTTGAGATTGGAGCTGTGGATGCAAAGATTTCTAGTGTCACAAAAGGTAGGCTTAGAATTCAAATGACTTTCATAATTTGAAGGAATTAATGGGTGGGGACGGATATATACTAAGGGAAGGGGAGTCAAATGCATATTTGTGTGAGACCAAAACTGTGAAGGGGTTAGTGTGGGCCATAAGCATCCAGAAAGCAAAACCTACCTTGAAAATGCAAAAATGTTCACTCTCTGGCTACTGTGAAGCCACTGTTTCTCTAGGACCGGGAGTGCTTTTTCTGACTGCAATGTCTGTGGAGACAAGAAGGAGGAGGGCAACTGTCACAGGAGAGGTCAACATCCATAGGGTACTAAGAAAGGAATTACTAGGGGTGCCTGGGTGGCTCAGTCGGTTCAGCATCTGACTTTGGATCAGGTCATGATCTCATGGTCTAGTCGTTAGTGGGTTGGAGCCCCTCGTCAGGCTCTGTGTTGACAGTGTGGAGCCTGGAGCCCACTTCAAGTTCTGTTTCTCCCTCTCTCTCTGCCCCCAAAATAATTTAAAAAAAGAAAGAAAGTAATTACTAAAAAAAAACCCCAAAAGTGCAAGGATATGACATTTGAAAAAAAAGAAGGTCGTGGGAATTAAGATGAACAGGCCAGTATTGCTCCATAGTGGTATTCAAAGAGGCCACAGGACAATGTGCTGAGCTGTTCATACATAAATTATTTTCAGTTTAAGGGTTTATCCTTTCCTCTGGGATTATGTCCTTCCTAATTTTCTGGTGTTAAATTGCCTTTTCTTTTTAAATTACAAATGATAGTAGCTTTTCCTTAAACCCTCCTTTTGGGGAAATTTTTTTTTTTTAAAGAAAATTGAGAAGTACATCCCATCTCCCCAACTCCTTTTCATTCTCTACTCTTAGCATGGCTAGTCCGGACTAGTGAATACCTGAACTTGTTCATTACATAAACCTTTCAGAAAAATTTAAGCACATATTCTCAGTATATGGGACTTATAAATTATATTCATATATTGCCCTGATAATATATACTGATATTATTAAACTTACACACATAAAAATATAAATTTAAAAGGATGAAATGAAAAGTAAACATTAAAACTTTTTAGTTATTAAAGATTCTAGGTCACCTGGGTGGCTTATTAGGTTTCAGCGTCTGACTTCAGCTCAGGTCATGATCTAACAGTTTGTGAGTTTGAGCCCCACGTGGAGCTCTGTGCTGACAGCTCAGAGCCTGGGGCCTGCTTCAGATTCTGTGTCTCCTTCTCTCTCTGCCCCTCCCCCACTCGTGCTGTCTCTCTGAAAAATAAACATTAAAGAAAATTTTTTTAATTAAAAAAAAGATTCTAAAGAACCCGTATGTTCTCTCTCATCTTAAAAGTATTGTTGGGACCAACTTATTTAATATACCTTATTTAAAAAAAAATCTTGGCACTTTATGAGACCCGAATTCAAAGGCCTAGCTAAGAATTCAGTTTATTTTCATACATAGTTTTAGTGGCTGTCATAACTAATATACACACTTTACAAAGATAGGGATCCAAACAGAAGAAGTGCCTTATTGGCTACACTTCTTAAATCATGGTACTCATTTTCAATCCCATTCACCAATTGTGCAAAGGTTTTTCATTTACATTTGGCTAGTAAATTTCCTTCTTCCCTGATGTCAGTCACTCATCCATGCAAACTATCTATTTTTAACAAATGGATTTAGAACATCTTACTTGGAAGATTTTTAAATTCTAAGTCCCTAAAATGTAGAAATATGAGTTTTTATAGATGAAACCCACTCTGTATGGCAACTAAAACATTAATGAGAGAAATATCCCCCAAATACTTTCTTCATAACATGAGTTTCTTTCAAAAGCAGCTCCTTTCTCATCCATTATTAAAATGTGACCTTTACCTTGAAGGGGCAAATCAAGTCTGCTTATTTTTTCAAATATCTGCTAGGTAACACACTACTGATAGCTACTTGTCATCACAAAAGGTCAACAAAGCTGCAAGTGAGGGTTTTTTTTTTTTTTTTTTGGTTGGTTGGTTTGTCTGTTTGTTTGTTTAGTAAAGAATACAATATATGATGAATCTTAAATTTGACATGTTATCTTCCTGTAACATAACCAGGAAACCTCTGTATTGTGCAAAATTTTCAAGATCACTGCCCCATATCATTATAAATTATTATAAAGTGTTTTTAAATATAACGTAATCTAATTTCTTAATTCCCTTACCCACATCCTAATTTAACATTGCAATATGCTGAGAGTGAACACACAGCCGTGGGTATGCAGTTAATGCCTCCCAGTATGGAACGCACACGCTGCCCTTGGGAGGTGGAAACGTGGGTGCATGTTCCTAGCTGGTAACTGCCTGAACTACAGGCTACATGACAATATATAGCAGGGAGAAGCTATATATTAAATATTAATAAAGCTCAATTAAAATTATATTTGTAGATAAAGTTCTAAAAATAGAAATTCTATTATTTTCTTCTTGCATCTCAGTCACTGAGGTGTACATACCATGGATAGCAAGGTCTTAATCAATTTGGATAATGTGCTTTTCAAATTTTTTAATTGACTGCCAAAGGCCAATTTGTTTAAATGGCAAAGTTTATTAATTAACATTTTCAATTCTCTTTATGAACACATTGGGCTATTGTATAGAGCATAGTGTCCACAATTCTTTAATTTGTCTAAGAACAAACTAAAGAGCTTAAAGAACTTTGTTCTTAGACAAATTAAAGAATTTAAAGCCTAGAAAATAACTATAGATAAATTAAAATAATGAATTTCTCTTAAGGAACATTGTTGAAACAAAAACAAATTTCTGAAAACGATCTTTCTCTATGGATCTTTTCTAAAATATTAAACTGCCTGAGACGAAAGAAATCTATATTACAACGTGGTATTGGAGCCAGACTCTCCTGCTGATCTATGAGCACATAGCTCTTGGGCTTCTGTGTCTGAGTTTTCACAAGAAGAATCTAGACACAGCCTTTCCTGCTGGTTCACTAAGAATGACATTCTCACTATTAAAAGATGTATTTGGTTTCTATTAATACCACTATTATCAGGATTTTGTGATTGTTACTCAAAAAGCTCAACCATTGAAGTTAAATACAAACAGAAATTTAATTGAAGGTTACTAAGACATAAATAGCCTGAAACAAACATCCAAGCAGTAAAATAATGAAAACACTAGCCTTTATATATTGTTTTAATTGATTTTTCATGAAATTGATAGTATAAAATTAGGAGACTATAACAAAGAGCTATAAAAGCATAAGCTAATGAAATTAGTATAATTGTGCCATATAAAATAGCCAAGAAATAACAAATTGCCAGAAATTTTAAATAATATTTTTATATTTGCAAAGGTACATATTCTTGCGTTTATTGATTACTGTACTCATTGTTAAAAGGATGAATTTCAAAAATACAGTCAACTCTCATTATTCTCAGGAGTTATGTTCTGTGACAACTGCAAACATTGAATTAGTGAATACTGAACCATTCTTCCTAAGGGAAACAAGGTTAGGTTCCCACATGCCTCTGGTCACAACACTTTTCTTGAACCTATCAATATACAACCTTGTTTTATGTGTGTTTCTGTTTAAATATACTTTAATATCTACTGTTAATTTGTTAACATTGAATTTGCAGTCTTACAGCACTGTAACTTAGGCTTGAATGAAGCTAATCTAATGCAGATGACAAGCTCTGACAAGCTCTCCATGAGGCATGTCATAGCCTTCTTGCACTTAGGAACTCTTGCCAACAATTCAACGAGAACAAAATTACCCACACACAAAGTAACAAAAACAAAAATGAAAAAATGTAAAAACACAAAATACATGGCCTAAATATACCAGGAAAAGGACACTACAAAATAAGACCTGAAACGAGAAGACAGAGAGCATTACTTTGTTCAGCCTCAGCTGGGCACACAAGACAACTCAATATTTTGCAACTTTACACATGACCGTGAATGACCATGAAAGTGCTATGAGTATTAATTTGGGGGTTACAAGTAAATTTTAGTAAGTATGCACATTCACAAATATGGAATTCGTGAATAATGAGAACCAACTGTTCTGTTCCTTATAAAACCCAAATTAACAGAAAAATAGGGAAGTGAAATACGAAAGATGATTGTTTTTTCATTGTCAAGTTTTACTAAAAAACGGAAGACAGGTATTAAAGTAAAAATCGCAAATATTTATTAAGGGTTTCTTATGAGCAAATAGGACTCTGTTAAGCTCTTAACAAAGTTTTAATTTCAATAACTCACTTATATAGTTGACATTATTAGTCACATTTACAGATGAGAAAACTGAGGCTTAGGAGGGAAAACATATTCCCCACATTCATGCAGCTAATAATTGGTTTAGCTAGAACTCAGTGTAGATTCAAAGGTCAGAGTGCTCCTGCATTTCCATGAAATACGACTTTCCTAAATGTAATTGTAGGCTCTTATTTTGATATTGACTGATAAATTTACTACAATGGCCCTTTTCATCCATAACCCAGTGGCAGTTTTTAAAACATTTTTTCCTTTTTTCAGGTTCTTATAAACTTTGCATCTAAATATTGTTCATCTTAACCATGCATAAATATTCTGTTGACATTCTTGTAAATTCTGTGGAACATAAAAAAGTAAATGTAGACTTTCAGATAGCATAATTCTTTTTTTCTTGTATTTTGTTCAGGAACACACTCTTTTGAACTTATACTTGATCAGAGAGAAATTAGGAAACGTGTTCTTTCAGAAACCCCTAAAGTAAATCACTCCTTGCATCTGAAACATGCAGCTAACTCTTCTCTATATTTTGTTACGAGTAATTGGAGATTGTGTCACTTCTCTGTTCAAAGTTCCAGTCATTCTTTACTATTCATAAACAAAGTCAAACTCGTCAGCCTGGCATTTAGAGTCTCCGTAACATGAGTCCAACTTCCAGACTTAACCCATGTAGCTTTCCTTAGTGCTTAACTCTGCTCCATCTAGCCTCTTTTAGTTGCTGCTACCCCAGAATACTCTTTCGCTGCAATTCTGTGCCATTTCTCACATCGTTCCTTGGCTCTCTTACCCTCCAACATCTATAGATGCCAAAATATGGCCTCCTTCATAAGACCGTGTCAGTATCTGCAGATTATAATTAACTTATTCCACCTCCATACTTCTGTGTCTGTGTCTTTAAGAAAGTGCCTACACATCGTAGGTGTTCAACAAATGTTAGTTAAATTGAAATGAAAGAAAAGAGTCATGAATATCTGAAACTTAAGCATTATCTCTTAGGACACCTTCTACACAAGAAAGCAGAGATATAATTTCTGACTCTTGTTGAAAATTTTCCGTGAGGACAGACTAGCTATTTGGTTATCAATCAATAAGTCGACACTTTATTTTATTTTTAACTTTTTTAATGTTTATTTTTGAGAGAGAAAGAGACAGAACATGAGCAGGGGAGGGGCAGAGAGAGAGGGAGACACAAAATCAGAAGCAGGCTCCGGGCTCTGAGCTGTCAGCACAGAGCCTGACATGGGGCTTGAAGTCTTGAATGGCAAGATCATGACCTGAGCTGAAGTTCGACACTTAACCAACTGAGCCACCTAGGTGCCCCAATGAATTGACACTTTGTACAAGTTTTAAAGCTTTTTGTTTTTGCTGGCATTTTCTATACCATCTTAACTGCCTATAAAGGTATTTACTACCCACGGATTTCGTGAATCCAAATCTTGGTCTGGTGAGATCTTAGACCACGTTAGGAACTCTCTTCTGATCTGTAGAAGATGTGGGGATAAATTTCATTCATGGTGCTCTTGTGAACATAAACATGTCTACATCCTTGCAGTTAATTCCCAGTGTGAGAATGAAGAGCAACTAACAGCACCTTGTTTATGAAGTGGAGGGTGTGTTGAGGAAGTAGTGATGGAATGGGGAAGAGTGCCAAGAAATAGAGCGCTGAAAAGTAGATCAGAATGAGATGATAGAGAGCCTTATTAAACAATGAATGGTGTTTGGGCTTTATTCTATAAGTTATGAGGGCTCATTGGAGGCTTTAAGCAAGGATATGACATATTCAGAGTAACATTCTTTTTTTTTTTTACAGATCTGTCTTTTAAGCATGGCAGCATAAAGCATTAGCTAGAAAGGAAATTGTTAGCAGGGGAGTTTAGGATAAATGCTTTATTTACCCTCCTGGTGGGATAGGAAAAATGTAGCTTTCTGGAAATCACTAGGGAGACAATCTCATGAGGAAACAAGAGTTTCTGGGTCTCAAGACATCTTCTCTCACCCGCTTGGAAGATTTCTCAATCCTCAGCTTCTCGTGTCCCAAAAGAACATAATTTCAGCACTGATAAATTGACTCTTTCCTGTAGATTTTGAGTGACTTACAAAATGTTCATTACTGATGGGGGAACCCGCTTCAGTGAGTTTCAGCTTGAGAACATTTGTGACAGGAAGAAGTAATGATAAAAATATGGGATACTAGGGGTGTCTGGGTGGCTCAGTCGGTTGAGCGTCCGACTTCGGCTCAGGTCATGATCTCACAGCTCGTGAGTTCAAACCCCATGTCGGGCTCTGTGCTGACAGCTCAGAGCCTGGAGTCTGCTTCGGATTCTGTGTCTCCCTCTTTCTCTGTGCCCCTCCCTCATTCATGTTCTGTCTCTCTCTCAAGAATAAATAAAACATTTAAAAACATTTAAGAAAAAAATATGGGACACTATTAACCTGGGGCATTTCTTTCAAGTTTTCTCACTCAAGCTTCTTTTATTTTTAAAATTTTAATTCCAGTATGATTAACATACAGTGGTATATTAGTTTCAGGTGTACAATACAGTGATTCAACAATTCTATACATTAGTCAGTGTTCATCATAATGAGTGTACTCTATTTTTTTCTTCTAAGATTTCATTTTATTTTTTTTAACATTTTATTTATTTTTAAGAGACAGAGAGAGACAGAGTACCAGCAAGAGAGGGACAGAGAGAAAAGGAGACACAGAATCTAAAGCAGGCTCCAGGCTCTGAGCTGTTAGCACAGAGCCAGACATGGGGATTAAACCCACGAACTGTGAGATCATGACCTGAGCCAAACTAGAATGTTTAACCACTTAAATCACTAAGCCACCCAGGCACCCCTCTAAGATTTTATTTAAATTCAAGTTACTTAACATATAGTGTAGCACTGGTTTCAGGAGTAGAATTTAGTGTTTCATCACTTACATACAATACCCAGAGCTCATCACAACAAGTGCCTTTTTTAATGCCCACCACCCATTTAACCCATCCCCCACCCACCTCCCTTCCAGCAACCTTCAATTTGTTCTCTAGAGTTAAGTCTCTTAGAGTTTGCTTCCCTCTCTGTTTTTATCTTTTTTTATTTTTCCTTCCCTTCCCCTATGTTCATCTGTTTTGTTTCTTAAATTCCACATGAGTGAAATCATATGGTATTTGTTTTTCTCTATCTTATTTTGCTCAGCATAATATACTCTAGTGCCATCCACATCATTACAAATGGCAGTATTTCATTTTTTGATGGTAGGGTAATATTCCATTATATATTCATACACACACACACACACACACACACACACACACACATATACCACATCTTCCTTACCTATTCATCAGTCAATGGACTTTTGGGCTCCTTCCATAATCTGGCTCTGAAAATGCTGCTATAGACATTGGGGTGCATGTGCCCCTTTGAGTCAGTATTTTCATATCTTTTAGATAAATACCTAGTAGTATAATTGCTGGGTCTTAGGGTAGCTCTATCTTTAACTTCCTGAGGAAACTTCACACTGTTTTCCACAGTGGCTGCACCAGTTTGCATTCCCAACAAGAGTGTAAGAGGGTTCCCCTTTCTCCACATCTTCGCCAACATCTGTTGTTTCCTTAGTTGCTAATTTTAGCCATTCTGATAGGTCTGAGGTGGTATCTCAGTGTGGTTATGATTTGTATTTCCCTGAGGATAAGTGATGTTATGCATCTTTTCGTATTTCTGTTAGCCATCTGGGTGTCTTCTTTGGAAAAATGTCTATTCATGTCTTCTGCCCACTTCTTAACTGGATTATTTATTTTTTGGGTGTTTAGTTTGATAAGTTCTGTATAGATTTTGGCAACTAGCCCTTTATCTGATATGTCAGTTGCAAATATTTCCTCCAATTCTGTAGGCTGCCTTTTAGTTTGTTGATTGTTTCCTTTGCTCTGCAAAGTTTTATATCTTGATGAAGTCCCAAGAGTTCATTTTTGCCTTTGTTTCCCTTGCCTCCAGCAACATGTCTAGTAAGAAGGTGCTATGGCCAAGGTCAAAGAGATTGCTGCCTGTGTTCTCCTCTAGGATTTTTTGATAGTTTCTTGTTTCACATTCATGCCTTTCATCCATTTTGAATTTATTTTTGTGTACAGTGTAAGAAAGTGGTCCAGTTTCATTCTTCTGTATGTTGCTGTCCAGTTTTCCCAACACCATTTGTTGAAGAAACTGTCTTTTTTCCATTGGATATTCTTTCCTGCTTTGTTGAAGACGAGTTGACCATATAGTTATGGGTCCATTTCTGGGTCCTCTATTCTGTTCCATTGATTTATGTCTCTGTTTTTGTGCCAGTACTATACTGTCTTGATGACTACAGTTTTGTAATACAGTTTGAAGTCCAGAATTGTGATGTCTCCAGCTTTGTTTTGCTTTCTCAACATTACTTTGGCTGTTCAAGGTCTTTTCTAGTTCCATACAAATTTTAGAATTGTTTGTTGTAGCTGTGTGAAAAATACTGGTGTTATTTTGATGGGGGTTGCATTGAATGTGTAGATTGCTTTGGGTAGTATAGACATTTTAACAATATTTGTTCTTCCAGTCCATGAGTATGGAATGTTTTTCCATTTCTTTGCATCCTCTTCAATTTCCTTCGTAAGTGTTCTATAGTTTCATAGCATAATAAGTGTACTCTTAATCTCCTTCACCTATTTCACCCACTTCCCCTCTGGTAACGATTAGTGTGTTCTTTATATTTAAAAGTCTATTTATTTGTCTCTTTTTTCTTTGTTCATTTTTTTTAATTCCACATACGAGTGAAATCACATGGTAATTTTCTCTGACTGCTTATTTCCCTTAGCATCGTACATTCTAGATCCTTCCATGTTGTTGCAAATGGCAAGATTTCATTTTTTATGGCTGAGTAATATTCCAGTAAATATGTGTATGTATGTATGTGTGTTATATGTTTGCATATATGTATATATATTATATACCACCCTTCTTTATCCATTCATCTATGGATGGACATTTGGGCTGCTTCCATAATTTGGCTATTTAAATAGTGCTGCAATAAACATAGGGGTGCATATATATTTTTGAATTAGTGTTTTTATATTCTTTGGGTAAATGCCCAGTAGTAGAATTACTGGATCATATGGCAATTCTATTTTTAATTTTTTGAGAAACCTTCATACTGTTTCCCACAGTGGCTGCCCCAGTTTGCATTCCCACCAACAGTGCAGGAGAATTCCTTTTTTTTTCCACCTCCTTGCCAACACTTGTTGTTTTTGTGTTGTTGGTTTTAGCCATTCTGACAGGTCTGAGGTGATAGATATCTCACTGTAGTTTTGATTTGCATTTCCCTGAGGATGACTGATGTTGAGCATCTTTCCATGTGTCTGTTAGCCATCTGAATGTCTTCTTTGGAGAAATGTCTGTTCATGTCTTTTGCCCATTTTTAAATTAGATTATTTATTTTTTCACTCAAGTTTCTTTTAAAGTAGAGGGAAGCAAAAAAGCAAAAAATGCCTCTTCTTGAGTAGCAGGTTTCTATTAATAATATTTTACACCTATTATTTGCTAGCATTTACTTTACTACCAGGCATTGTGCTACATACTTGGGATATCTCATTTCATTTACTCTTCCTAACAAAGATATGAGATGTGGAAACTGAATTTCACCAAGACTAGGCACTTACTTAGAGTCACACGATTACTAAGTGGTGTTGCCAGAATTTAAGTATAAGTTCACAGCCCAGGCTTTCTCCTGTTGGTTACACTATCTGTAATATACAGGTATGTACAATAGTAATTGTACTGGATTTGGTGTCAGACAGGCTGTATTCAGATTCCACTCTAATACTCACTAGCCTTGTAAATTAGGTAATTTACTTAAGCCTCAGTCATTTCTTCTGTCAAGTTGGACCCAGAATGCTTGACAAATGGGGCACTTGAGGATTAAGCTATAAAAGGTTCTAGTCACACAATTAATGTTATATTCCTTCCTTACAATAAAGTGGATTCCATAATTGGAAACACTTCTGCTATATTCTTGCCTTCAGAGAATGTGACATTTGGCCAAAGACTCAAAGTCAGAGAACAAACAGCTATGTGTCCAGTCAGAGAATAACAACCACTAGGATCCACAAAAGGAGAGGGTCTGGGGTTTTAAGAAGAGCAGGCATAAGCCATGTGACAGGAGCAGAGAGCCAGGGAAAGGCTGGCTAAGAAATGGCTTGAGAGGTGGGCAGGGTCTTGTAAGTCAGGTGTTGGGAGTGTGGATTTTATTTTACACTCAATGGGAAGTCATGGATCTTTACCAGGTGGATGGTATGATGCCTGGGTAAGCAGAAGAATGTATCCCATTCCCCACACCGTGCTCCCAACCCAAAGATGCCCATATCTGAATCCCTGGAACCTGTGACTATATTACTTTACTTGGCAAAAGGAACACTGTGGTGTGATTAAGTCAAGGGTCTTGAGATGGGGAGATTATCCTGGATTTTCTGGGTGGGCCCAGTGTCATCACAAGGATCGCCATCACTGGGAGATGGGAAAGTCAGACTCAATGACAAAGGAAGCAGAGGTTTAAGTGAGGCAGGGCCATGAGCCTAAGAATGCAAGCAGCCTCTAAAGCTGGAAAAGGTAAGAAAAGGATTCTCCTCCAGAGCTTCTAGAAGGGACACAGCCCTGCCAACACCCTAATGTTAGCCCAGTGAAGATGATTTCAGATTTCTGACTTCCAGAACCATTAGAAAATAAATGTATCATGTGTTAAGCTGTTAAATTTGCTACAGCAGCAGCAGCAAACTAATCCAATGCCTATGGCTTCTGAGTGGAGAATGGCATGAAGATGGGATGGAGGGTAGAACTGGGAGGCTAGCTGAGATGCTATTACAGTGATCCAGACAAAGTAGGTCTGTCCAAGCGTAATGGTGGCTGCACAGAGCTGCAATAACGGGACACACTGGAGATATATTTTGGAGGTAGGGCTGATAGGACTTGCCAAATTCCCCTAGCTCCTAAACCATTCTTTGTTTTGGCAGGACCTGGAACCCCTGGGTACTATTTGGCACACTAGAGTCATCAGTCCTAGGAAGCAAGTGCTTCTTTACTAGGTAACTGATTTGACAAATAAATAATTTACTCACCAACCGGAAACATCTAGCCAATGGGAAAAAGTAACAGAACAACAACAACTCAGAGCCCAGACTGAAAAAGTCAAAAGGCAAACTCTTTGGTTTTATACTGTCATAAAGAATGAAAAAAGCAAGGCCCAAGACAGCAGCTGGCACAAAAGTGAATGCCTTTGAGGGTGAAAATGTGCTTGTGGTCTAGTTCCAGGCTCTGCAGAATTTCCTTCTTAGAAGGAGTAACAAGAATGATTTTCTCTGTAGCAGAAAAGAGAAGGAAAGTAATAACCTTTTTAACCGAGCAGCATTTGTCAGACCTTTCCAAGCACCATCCTGCACCCCTTCAGGCCACCCGAAGGCCAGGCCTCCACTTGCTATTCCAATGAGACATTCCTATAGGCAAGATTTCATACCATGGCCTCTGCTCACCATCCTTGCACCAAAGCCCAGAGCTGTCTAGAATGCCAGCTTGAGGACTGAAGACCCAAGGTGGGGCGAAATCCCATGGGAGACCAGCCATCCTGCCCTGTCAAAATATAGGCATTTCCTTCCCAGGGAAAAGACTAAAATAAGACTTCACTCCACCAAAGCTTCCAGGACCTTATTGGATTTCCCTAAAATCACCTCCCCAACACGAGCTCCAGCACCCCAGCTCATTGCTCCTTTCTCCAACAGCACCCACAGTCAATCTCAGCCTCCTAAGACTGATTCCCAGCTGCCCCACATTTTGCCTCATTGTGTTTTTCTGTGTGTGCCACACACTGCCCCTCCCCTCCAAGAAACCCTCTTTGAATCCTTAACTCTCCCTAGTAATTGAATCCACACCCAGTAGTTGAGGGAGGAGGCGAGACTTCCTCGCTTACACCACAGGCAGTGTGGAGTGCTCATGGGGAACCCAGGGGTTCAGCATCTTAGGGTGAGAAGCCCTTCTGCAGGGGTAAGGGAAGAGGGGAGTGTGCAAATGAGTTTCAGAACAGTGCATATCCCCTCTCTGGCCTCTAAATCCCTGGCTTGCAGGCTTGCATGTCATTGCTCTGTTCTCCCTTGCCTGGGGGTCTTCTATTGCTCCAGACTTTTGTCATAGAGTTTAGGAAGCCTCACCTCAACCCGGCCGGCAGGCCTCATTTTCCCCTTGCCCAAGAGAGCCAGAACAGATCGCTTTTCTGTTTTTTTATGTACACCACTTTGATTTAATGGTCCCATTTATGCCCCAAACTTGTCACTCTCGACTAATGCCACACCTTACCTTCTTCACACTCCCTAGATCCCCAGACTGATTTGTGGGTTAGTATCTCCATTTTTATCAATAATAAAAAAAAACCAAACTACTTTGCTATAAGAATAACACAGATGCCCGATGCTCATAAAGAAGGCGCCCTCTAGCTCTGATCCCTCCCATCAGAACTAGACTTCATCCCGGGTCTCTATTTTGGGAAGCTTTTCATCCCACAGGCCACAAAGGCAACCAATTGCCTGAAGAGAATAGCATTGTAATGAGCACAGAGGTCATTCTGGATACCATGTGCTGTTAGTTGATTACACACTTTTCCAAGGCTGCCCTTGGTACAGATGCAATGAATGCTAAATGGCATGTGCTGCTCGTTCCAGCAATTAGTTTTGATCTCTCTGGCTTAATGCTGTGTCCAGTTGTTCTGAAAGAGAAAAGAAATGCTCTGCCTCTGCACCATTTATTTTTATAGATGCATTCAGTGAAGACTTACTGAAGCCTAGGCCCTCCTAGGCATTGTGCAGGATAAGAATAAAGCATTCTTCCCCTCCCTGGAGAAGCTCATAGCATAAAAAGAGGAGGAAAACATGTAAGGAAAATATGACATGCAGTATGCTACAATATTAGGAGGACGGAAAGAGCCCTTTATTCAACAAGTACATGCCAGGCATGGTTTAAGGCCTGTGGAAGTAAAGAAGGCAAAAGAGGCCCTTACTCTTCTGGGAGAAATGATCATTGCACTAGTAAAAAAATTAAATATCCAAAATTAATTTAAAAAGTGATAACTACAACTAATGGAACAGGAATGGGATGAAATGGAGGTTAGCTTAGAGCAGGTCTTAAGATAGACCTCTCTGGAAAGATGGCCTTCTGAGTGACACAATGGATCTAGCTGTAGAAGATCTAGAAAAGGAGCCACATGAGTAGGGGAAAGAAGTGCAAAGGCACTGAGGCAGGCACAGGCTGGGAGCTTTAGGAGAGAAGTGACAGTTTGGCCTCTAAGAATGGGTAAAATGACATTTCAGGAAAATAAAATGGCTTGAGCAAGGGCACACAACTAGGAAAGTATGAACTGCATTTGGTCAGAAACAAGCACAGATTCGAACCAAGGCCTAGCAAAACATGAAGTTCAGAAGATAAGATGAGGATAGACTATTTACAGAGAGCCCAGGGCCAGGCTGTGGCTATGGAGGATATTCTACGAGCAGGCAATGCTGCAGGTTTTAGGTCAGTCTCTGACTTGATAAGAATGTGCTTTAGCAAGATTGCTCTGGTGTTAGTGGAGACCTTTTTTTTTTTGCCTTGGACAAACAAATATTCCTTGTGCTTCCTATTCACTGATAAAAATTCATCTTCATGCCTAGATTTCTTGTAGGCATGGGCTACAAAATAGGCTGGGCTATAAAATAGTTTTAAGTAGGGATGGCAATCTAATTTGTGGGGTCCAGTGCAAAATGAAAATGTATGGCCCTTTGTTCAAAATGCAGTTTAGAAGCTTTTTCTTTCTTCAGCCATCTCTGTCTTGACTTGCCATGATGTTTTGTATTATTTAATATAAAATGACTCTCTCAAACATGAGGATACTTCCAGGCAAGTGCAGACCCTCACAGGCACCAGATACCTTCCATTCGACCCAACACTGTGGCATCCACACCCAGCACCCGCAGCAAGGGAAAGCAGCAGTGGTGTCTGGGCAGGATCAGGAGGCCAACACTCTGTCTCACAGAAGCAGGGAGGTAGAACCACATGTGTGCAGAGGCTCCAAGCCCCTGGCACATACCCCATTGTTCATCTTATTTCACTTACAAACGTAAATCCAAAGATAAAATATTTAAGAGTTTCAAGATGCTGATTGCATCCTTCTGCGTGTGTGGCTTTGTGAGATGGCATGGGTGGCAAGCCTATGATGCCCATCCCAGACTGAGTCCTGAGGAGAGGGTAACTGCATCTCAATGTAGACTTCTTCCTCAGAACTTAAACCCAGTGAGCTACTGCCCCTCAGAAACACCTGTACTACTATCGTTCTATGAGATGCTTAGCATGTGTGTGTGTGTATGTGTGTGTGCGTGCACGCCAGGAAGAATGAGTGAAGGGTACACATTTCCTTGATTTCCCGTGGATATACAATTGTTTGAGAATAAAAAGTTGTGTACAGAAAGCCTTCACACATGTGCTGTTTTTCTGAAGGAGAGGAGGGAGGAAGGAGTCTAAGAGCAAGATCGACAAGATAAACCTAAAGCCACTTAGTGGTGCTTGGCTGGACATCAAAGATTACCAGGCTTCCTCAGCCAGAAATGTAAACCTTGTCCTTGAGCTAGGAAAGGATGAAAAGAGAGTGGTCGGGCTCACATTCCAAAGGTAAAGGACTAACTAGCTTGTTTCTGACCACATTCATCCTGTTTAAATCCACTAAATGATCATTTACTAATTGCTCACCATGTGCAAGGAATGAACTGCACTGCTCTTTGCTCTCTGGCATTACAATTCAAGACAACTGCATTTTATGTAAGGAATGTTTTCCCAAGAGTGGACAGAATCCAAGACTAATCTTGACAGAGAATGGTGAATTCTAATTACCAGCTAAAGGAACACTACCTCAAGACAAGAGAGTTCTCTTGGTCCAAAAGTTTTGAAATTCCTGTCAATTTTTAAGTTTGGGAGTATTCACCTTATTTCTGATTTTGTGTTTGATGTTTACATAATACTACTCAAAATTTGCATAGTTCAAATCGGCATAAAGGATCTATACATAACACCATACAATATCATACAGGGATATTGTTGTAAAATAACAGATATAAAAAAGTATCTAGCACAATCTTTGGAACAAATGGGAAGAAATTAAAGAGACCTATTCTTTTTGCTGTTATATTCAATAATATTTCCAATAAGTCACAGTCTCCAATCCCAAGAATAGTATCACTAAGCTATAAAAATGGGGCACATTTCATCTTTTTTATATGCAGGAGAATAAAAGTGCAGCTTAGAGAGCTAAAACATTTTAATATACCTTTTTTTAAGCTTATTTATTTGAGAGAGAGAGTGTGAGCAGAGTAGGGGCAGAGAGGGGGAAGAGAGAATCCCAAGCAGGCTCCATGGTGTGAGTGCAGAGCCTAAAACATTTTATAAGAAAATTCCATTTAGCATTGAGGTTTTAATGTTTTTCCACTGAAGAGAAAATTAATACCTAGTCAATTCTACTTCTGTGCAAATGTGTAACACGTTAAACCAACATATCATCCCAAAGCTGTGGTCTAGTCAGCATTTAGAGTACCTCTTCCATTATGTTGTTTTTCTTTGCCCACACCATGGGGAAAGGACTAATGATCAATGAAATCTCTTAATCAAAGGCTAGCAGTGGCAAAAGCCCTGTGCATGATCATTTGAATTGAGATACATAGCCCATAGTGTCCTTCAACTCTTGGGTAACAGCTAGTGAGTGAGGGACCCCATAAGCAGCAGAGCCACGACCAGGGCACTAGGGTTCAGATTGCTCAGCACCATCTTCATGCATATGACCATCTTCATGGCCACCCTTTGGCTCTAGCCATTGTCTGTGCTGTGTAGCATGTCCTCCAGGACCAATCTTATAACTTGGTGGAGTCTCAAGAATTGAAAAAGACCAAAGCCATCAGACAAGTGGTGGCTTGTCTTCACACAATTCCATGAAGGGGGAAAGTTTTCTGAAAACAGAACTAGGGAAACTTGTCTCTGGAGAAGTATGTCATAGCTGTGAAGAAACACAGCAAAACACACTTATCCTAAAAGAAACTGGTGCTGGATACCAGGACTATAGGCTCCTTAACAGTTGTCTGCTTTGATCATGGTGTGTGTAACTGAGCGCTTCCTCTGGATCCAGCCCTGTCTTAGCTACTTTTGGGGGAAAACATATAATCTGCTCAAATGGAGTCTGTATTTACCTGGGTCCATAAGACCCACATGAAATAGTCTTTTGAACAAGAGATTAAGAGTACCAGCCCTGGGTCTCACAGACCGGGATCCAGCCTCAGTCCTGCTAACTTGCTACCTGGGTGGACCCAGGTAATTCACTGAGTTTTTCCAAGCCTTTCTCCTGAACTATGAGGATAACAAAAGCCCTGACCTCCCCAGGTGAATGTGAGCATGGAACATAGTAAATCTGACCTTTATGAAATAAATCTCATTTCATGGAGACAGTCTCATGCTGTGCTTCAGTAAGTTTTGATTCACCTCCTAGATTTACCACCTATTAGCTGCATTTCCTTGGTCAAATTACTTAACCTCACTTGTCTCCATTTCGTGGTTTGTAGAATGTGGATAATGCAACCCTCACAGTGAAATTGTTTTATAACCTTGCCACAATCAACAAGGAGTATTAAGACAATCCTTTTAAATGTGAAGAATCAGGGCCAGTCTGCTGACATTTTATTCTTCACTCAAGACAAGGTCAAACAGCATTCAGAGATCTTCTGTATTATTTTTAACAGTATGTTGGTGAAATTTATTTTCCATTTTCCAAAGATCTGAGCCATTCAGATTACTTCACCTGGACAGAAAGGGGTTTGCTAGAAACTCCCAGTCAACTCTGCAGACATGACACAGCAACTAATGAAAGATGGGGGAGGTGTTCTGACCCTTTCTGTCACCTCCCTGGGATTTCAGAGTGGAGCCCAGGATGGGCTATCTCAACCGAGGCAGGTTCATTGAGAAGGGTTCTCTCTATTATTGATTAGAAATGCTAAACCAGCAGGCAACTATAATTTTCAGATGCACAGAGAGATTTCTCACAGGAGTTTGACAAATATCACGTTCTTTCCCCTCACTCATATATACCTGTTGCTTTTCTTCTGAAAAGGGGGTACCCTAGTCTTATGGCATCTTACTTAAAAATAAGAGACCATAGTTCTGATTTGTTAATCTCATTTGGTTCTTCAAAAAAAGAAGAAAAATTTTAATTGTTTACTGAGTGTGAGAGGAATAAATAGGCCCATACAAAGAGCATATGACTAAAAAACTCCTAGATGAGATGATTAAATGATTAAAAGTATATAGCTCAGTGCCTGGTTCATAATAAGAACTCAACCTCAATAAATATTAGTGAGTGCACACATATACATATATATATGCATCTATGCACATACACACACGTACGTACACACATACACACACTCATCCACATCCACACAAACTAAATGAAGCAATGTAATTTAGCTCTCAATGATAGGGCACAGGCATTCTTTGTAGGCAGAGAGAGAATGGTGATGGCTCCAAGAGGTAAAAAGACTTCATGAAGGGAGAGGAATTAGAGCCAACCTTGAAGGTTGGCTAGAATATGAACAGGAAGAGGAGAGACAGGAGGACATGAATGGTGAGGGAAATGGAGGACAGGCAGGGAAGGAATGAGTGCTGTGTTCCTGGGACGGACGCTGAGGACAATTAATGAAACTGATAGAAATGATGGGGTCAGGTAATGGAGGGTATTGGGAATCAGCAGGAAAGACTTGACTACTTATTTTTTATTTGTTCATAAGTCTATGTATCTGAGGAGACAGAAATAGCACAGTGTATTATTCAGGGAAACAGAACCAACAGGAAGTGTGTGTATATGTTTATGTATATATACACACATACACACACACACACAGAAGGGGATTTTAAGGAATTGGCTCATTGTAAGGGCTGGCAAGTCTGAATTCTATAGGGCAGTCCTGCTGGACACCCAGGGAAGAGTTGATGTTGCAACTGGAGTCTGAAGGCAGAAATCTTTCTTCTGGAAGACCTCAATCTCTTCAGAAATCTTTCTTCTGGAAGACCTCAATCTTTTTATCTTGAGGCCTTCAACTGACTGGATGAAGCCCGCTAACTACACGGAGGGTCATCTGCTTTACTCCAAGTCTACTGATTTAAATGTTAATCACATCTAAAAAATACATCGCAGCAATATCTAGATTAGTGTTTGACCACAGGTCTAGGCACCATACATAGCCTAGCCACTTTGCCATAGAAAATTAGCCATCACACACAGTAATTTAAACAGAAGAAGTTTAACATGAAGAACAATTAACCAATGATAGGAAAGTAATTAAAAAGACAAAAAAAGAGAACTCTAAAAGGAATCTTAAGGTAGAAAGAGAAAGTACTCAAGGAAGCATTAACTTGGAAATAGGGGTACAAGCCTCATCAGAGAAGGTTGGTTGCAGTCACTGGTTGATGGAAGATTTTGCTGGTCTGGCATGGCCAGAGTTGGTACCTAGCCTCTGGGCTAGCAGAAACAACCCCTGGGGCTCAGGTGAGCCAAGGCTGCTGGCCAGGTGTACAGTGAGTCAGAAGTACTGAGTGTGTCAAGCACTGCTGCTGGTGTGAGGCCCAGAGAGCTTGGTGTCTGCATTAGAACAGCCACAGAAACAAACGTCCAGGGCACTGGTGAGGTGAGGTTGACACTTGGCCATGCGGAGTGAGTTAGGTACATAGAAGATGCTGGAGTGCCACTGTGGGTGCTGCTGACACTGGGAGTTGCAGAGGAAGTCTCCCTCTATAATAACCTAGTGTACTTTTAGGTACCTCTGAGGCCCGGGGGCCATTTCCTACACGGCCAGCTCCACAGGGCTGAGGAAAGTATGCCACCAGTGCCCAAACTGAGAGCTGTGGAACCCTGGAGAAGCTATATCCTATAAGCACTTAGCACTAAAAGAAATCTCAAAGGCTGAGAAATAGAGAAAAAATGTAGTCCAATCTACAGGAACTAGGAAGAACAACCCTTCTTCCTGCAGTGTCCCTCCAGAAGTATGTGGTAGCAAGGTTTAATTTCATGCCAGCTGGCAAAGGAAAAATATTATAATTTTATGTTTAATATTAATATTAAAATATGAAGGTCACAGGTCTGTTTTCACAAATCAGGCAATGAAGGATAAATCTGGAGCTCAGAGGCAATAAACTGGCAAGTAGTATCATGGGAAGTGCCATGGAAGCAGACCTTGGGTGAGCGATGTCAGGCCATTCAAATTACATTGTCAAGATTGTGCTGGCATCGAGAAGCTCAGCCAGGGGGCTGCTGTAGTGACATAGGCATGAGAGGCCAAGACCTTGGATCAAAGTGCTATCACTAGGAATGAAGTACAAGTTTGGAGTGAGATATTTCAAAGGAAAAACAGAATTCTTGCTTTAGGTTATCATCCTGCCTTAGTCTATTCAGGCTGCTATAACAAAAATACCATAGATTGGGTGGCTGAAACAACAAACATTCATTTCTCACAGTTTTGGAGACTGGGAAGTATAAGATCAAGGCGCTGGCAGATTTTGGGTCTAGTGCAGATCTTCTTCCTGATTCATAGATAGTGTCCTTTGTATGTGTCCTCACATAACAGAAGGGGCAATGGAGCTCTCTGGACTGTCTAATATCATTAATGAGGGTTCCATCCTCATGACTTAATCACTTCCCAAAGGCCCCACCTCTTAGCACCATCACATTGGGGTTTAGGATTTCAGCATATGGATTTTGGACTTGGACACAAACACTCAGTGCATAACATACCCCAAATTACAAAAGCTTGGGGAGATCTGCAAAGAGATTAGAGAAAGAGAAACACTTTCCCTCAACTCCGAAGTGCTAAGCATGCTATCGTGTGTGTGTGTGGATAAACATCTGAATCCACTGAGGATCAGAACACTCCCTCTCAGAACTGGGTCACTCCTTTCCTAATGAGGGTCAAAATAGGGCAGAATGAGGTAGGCAAAAGACCATGAGTAATAATGAGCACATTAGGTTTGGGAATCCCAGAGCCTAAGAACATGACCAGAAAAGGGGCTAAGGAATTCATTGTCCAGAATGAGACTGGCTGAAGACTAGCAAATCAGTCTAAGGCTAAAACCCATGGTGGGTCTTAGTACTTAGCATGAAGTCTGGCAGAAGGTACAGACACACTCAGTAGGTGTTGGAGAAAGGAAAGGAGCAAGAGAGAGCAGTAAGGAGAGAGAAATTCATTAAAGCCAGGATGTTAATCCAGGCATGACTGGACCAAAAAGCAGCCTCTCAGGACAGAGGAAGGGAGAGCCATTAGTAAGCATCTGGCTCTTCCAACAGGCAGCTTCTATCTATGGACTGTGGGAGACTCTAAGCATAAGTATAACCAGAGGCAAATACTGACTCCTCTGAATCCCTGAGTGAGGGGCAGGTTAACAGGAATCCAGGCACAGAAGTCAACCACTGAAATCATCACAACTCCCTTCCAAAATAAAACAGTGAAATTGCCCAGACTACCTCCCTTTTTCTACCTTCTCCCTCTGTTCCGGCCCCATCCCCACCCATGTCCCAGCCCAGCCCAGCCCTCCTCTCAGTAATAACCACTGCTGGTTCTGGAACAGAACTTTCCTCATACAGCATCCTGAGTCATAGCGATAGTGTAAGGACACTTCATTTGCACTTAAACTGATACAGGACCCCAGATACAGGAAAGAAAAATCCTCATTGTTATGTGCACTTTACACAGATGATCTCTTCTCATCCTCAAAAGGAGGGTGCTTTTACCCCTATTTTACAAATGAGGACACTGAGATTCCCAGAGTTTAAGCCCTTCCCCTTGTTCATGTAACCTGTAATTCTTGGAGAGAAAAAAAAGAGACAGCTATAAGAACTTACTTTAAATAAAGTTACTTTGACATCCATATTAAAGATGCTCAGTTAACAAATATACTAGGTTCTTACTCTTCATTTTCATCAAATTTCTACGTAAGAATGAAAGTTAACATTTATATATCACTTATGAAGTGCCAGGCAGTGTTCTGAAAACTTTACATATGTATTAACTAAATTCTCTGTCATAAGGAAACAGAGACACAGAGAGTTGAAGTAACTTGCCCAAGGCCACAAACATAAGGATTCAAACCCAGCCTGTCTGGCTTCAGAATCCACCTACAAACTGAGAATATGCTGAGTTCAGAGAGAAAGCTTGTAGGACAAACATTCAATTGCAGAGCTTAAGATGCAGAATATCTTGATTTTACAGTTAACCTGGTAACTTTTTGACAACTTTGGAAAGGTCATGACTATGACTCAGATTAACTGCTCCACAGTCTTTCTGTTCTCACTGGTTGGTAGTTGTTCCACTCTAAGGGATAGTTGAGGAGCCACGGAAAATGGTGACAAATGAGACATGTGACTGAGGCCAGAAGTGTCTCTTCAAAGCTGTAAAGCATGGGCAGCTCAGACTCCAACTTCATTATCATCCCTCCACTTAGCTGACTTTCTAGCAGGAAGCCTGTCTGTCTGGGAGCAGCATAATGCATTGGTCTGTGTGCACATGAACTCCTCCAGCCCCAAAAGCCACTTGTGTTTCCTGGAGCCTGGAGTCTCCCCGGTGCCAGGAAACAACATGATGCTGCCAGCCTGTATTTATCATTCCTAAAACATGGCTCCCTACTCCAAGCAAACTGAAAAGAAAAGCACAAAATTCTGAGTTTGCAGCCAGTTACCTCTGCTGGTGTTGGTGGCAGCCAGGCGTTATAAAAGTAGGGAAAGAGCAGGAAACGCACTTCTATTCAGACAAGAGTTCTTGCAACTGTGGGGAATAAAATCGTCATCATCTCCATTTCTTGAAAAACGCAAAAAAAGAGAAACGTTAAATTCACAAAGCTCTGTCAGAGAACCCAGTACCAGCCACAAACAAGAGTCTGACGTGCATGCTCTTTATTCTCTGTCCTCTTTTCTTCATCTATGCTTTCTTGCCTACTTGGAGGGAAAAGAGGACATCATAAATAAATAAACAAATGCATACATACATGTATGTAATAATCTTGAGTGGGTCATGAGGGGAGTGCAGTCCCTAGGGTCAAAACTTCCATTTAATCAAGAACAGAGATAGGTAACACAGGCTACTCCAGCGAAAGCATCCTGTATCTCTCCTTACCTTTGCAGGCTTTGCCGCCCTCCTGATCCAGTCAGCTATGACATGGACAGAGGCCACCGCCTCCTAGCTATCAGAGTGATGGTTTTCAGACACCAGGGAGGAGGGAAGCCTCCAAACTGCTGCCTACAGATAAAAGGCTCTGATCATCATTAATAAGGCTCCAAGAGGCACTCACCCCTCAATTTTGCTTCAACCTGCTGGCTTTAAGTATAGCAGTCTAGATGTGTGTTTTATGTACCTTTCATATGCTGTTTTGCTTTAGGACATGCTTTCTTTCCCTCTAAATTTATTTTGGCTCTGTTTTCCCCACTGAGAATTATCAGTTCCTTTTTCTGGCTAAAGATGCCTTTTTCCTCCTTCTTAGTTTATGGATTTTCATGGCTATGCCTTTAGATAAAGTGAAACATGTTGGTATAGTGTCCTAACCTTTTCTCTTTCCTTAGACAAAGAGACGCAACCACAAAATATTTCTGCCAAGTGTAAACCAAAATTTTGACCGAAGCAAATAACTAAAAAAACCTCTGTAGGTAATTTTATTTTACCAGAAAGCCCAGGTTGCAGACAGATACAGATGTCCTTGTCTGTATTTTTCTTTATAGAAATAATTTAATTTATAAGTGGATTCACTCTGGGTTGGGTTTTTGTCCTTATTATTTACTATTTCCCTTTTCTGAGCAGTCTGACCTTTGGAATCATTTCTGTAGAAATCTTATTTCCATGACAGACACTGTCAACATTATCCAAGGCCACCTGGCATAAACAGCCTAAATTCCTCTATCTCAGTTGATAGCTTCTGGACCTCACTAAACAATTCCTTGGTATTATTCTATTCAGCATCATTTCTATTTTACTCAATCTCGTATCCATGAAGCAACTGGATCTCTCATTTGGCTCAGGAATAAAAAAATGAAGCTAGAGTCTTTCCATTCCTTGGAAAGGAGAATATAAAGTTGTAGGGAAACCAGTCTTTTTTTTTTTTAATGTTTTTATTTATTTTTGAGAGAGAGAGGGACAGAGCACAGGCAGGCGAGGGGCAGAGAGAGAAGGAGACATAGAATCCAAAGCAGGCTCCAGGTTCTGAGCTGTCAGCACAGAGCCCGAGGCGGGTCCAACCCGTGAACCACAAGATCATGACCTGGCTGAAGTTGGGCTCAACCGACTGAGCCACCCAGGTGCCCCTAGGGAAACCAGTCTTTAAAAATTCTTTGCTGTTTTCAATACCTACATAAGTCAGACTTTTGGCAGAGCCAGAGGGAAAGACTCAAGCAGAACCCATTTAAGAATTAAACTGAGGGACTGAGTTTTGCTTAAGGGAAGAGTTAAAGACCCCAAGGGCATGGCAGTAAGACACATTGGGGTTCTCATTGTTGTTTATCTCTAGAAAACATTTGATTGGAGAATACAGACCCACAGACCAAGCAGCATTCGGATTCAACTAAAAGAGAACCTTTTCTGAACCCCCTATCTCCACAAGAGTGGAGTTTAAAGGTGCTTGGACTGGTGAAACCGAGAGAAAAGAGTAAGATGAATGAGCACGGCTGCAAGAGTACCACACCCGCTACGTGGGCTCTGTGTGCCTGGTCTTATTGCAGCTGCTCCCAGGGCCACAGCAGGCTCATAATCATGGACAATGAGGAGCAGCTGAGAGTAGCCAAAATGGAATCCAGGCCGTGTTAGAGGCCATGTAAGAGACGGTAGCATTCAGTTTTTAATCTAATCCATTCATCAATCATTCATTCTTCTGACATAGCTGCTATGTGAGCAGAGGAAAAAGAGCCTCGTAAGTGACTTAAGGCACTATTCTGGGTTGTGTCACATGCCATATGAATGTAGTCCTTTGCATTCTCTTACAGCAAAGGATGTGGAGAACATGGTAGCTCTAGAGTAACCTAATGGTGCTAATGCTGAGAGACTGACATATCATCTTATCTATAAAATGGGCCCAAAGGAAAGCAAACCAAGTGAGTGTTTGCTCTTAGTAAATGAGCACATCTGTTACTTCTCATGAGAATAAAATTTCCAGGCTTCATTTGTTTTTCCCATATCTTTTTATCGTTTGCAATGCTCCTGTGAAAATGATATAAGTAGCCATTATGGGCATGTAAAGCCTTTATCCTTATTAAAGCAAATGAAAATATATTCTTCTGATTTTTAATATCATAGTATTGACCATGTCCAATGATTACAACATGTGCTACTTTCTTTATATTTACTAAAACAGACTGAAATTCTGCATCTCTGTCTCTATTCCAGGAAAGTTAGTGGCTTCAGGACATACTGTGTCTCCTAAAATGTTCAATATTATAGCCTTCAAATGCTGAATCTAAGATCCAGCAGTCTCCCAAATTTCCAAGGCCTAAGAAGCCAGACACATGGCAGAAGTAGTGTCGAGGACAGAGACAGAAGACCAGTGTCCAAATTCTATTTCTATGTAACATTGGGGCATCTCATTGAAACTCAGTTTCTTCCTCTAGAAAATGGGGATAAGAGTGGCTTCCTATTTTTTTTTTAATTTTTTTTTAACGTTTATTTATTTTTGAGATAGAGAGAGAGACAGAGCATGAACGGGGGAGGAGCAGAGAGAGAGGGAGACACAGAATCGGAAGCAGGCTCCAGGCTCTGAGCCATCAGCCCAGAGCCCGACGCGGGGCTCGAACTCACCGACCTCGAGATCGCGAGATCGTGACCTGAGCTGAAGTCGGACGCTCAACCGACTGAGCCACCCAGGTGCCCCAAGAGTGGCTTCCTATTTTATAGAGTAGTTATAAAACATGAAAAGGCAGAGCCCATGGAAATGTTTTATAAACTAAAGTGCCATACAACTATGAGATATTACTTTTGGTCAAAGAATATTTTTGTTTCCATCCACCCATGAGTAGCAAGAAAATTTCTGCATATGCATGTACACACATGTGTGTTTATATGTACCCATACATGTGTATACATGTAACATGTCTCACACATGTATTTACATGCACACATGTGTGTATATGTGCACATATAAATGTATTAGGGGAGGGGTGAGAGGGTTTTCATCTGCATCTCAAAGGAAGTCGTTACCTAAAACTGGTTAAGAGCCTCTGGTATGGACGATGCTCCACAACATCAGCCATTAGAAATATGCAAATTAAAATCACCAGGAGATTCTACTATATGCCCAGTAGGACGGCAGCTATTATAAAAAAAGACAAGCACTAGAGACTATTGGTGAGGGTGTTGGGAATCTGGAACACTCATAGACTACTGGTGGGAATGTAAAATGGTATAGCCGCTTTGGAAAATAGTTTGGCAGTTTCTTGTAAAATTAAACCTACGATGTGACCCAACACTTTCACTCTTAGTAAGGTACCAAAGAGAATGAAAACATATGTCCACACAAAGACCTGTACACAAATGTTTATAGCAGCATTATTCAAAATAGACCAAAACTTGAAAGAAAAATCGCCATTATCTTGTGAATGGACAAACTAAATGATGTATACCTGTATAATAGAATAATAGCTCAGAAATAAAAAGGAATGAAGAACAAATAAATGCTACACTGCGGATGAAACTTGAAAACATTACACTAAGTAAAAGAAGCCAATCACAAAGAACATAGTACATGATACTACTTATATGAAATGTCCAGAAATGGAAAATTCATAGGAATAGAAAACAGATGTGTGATTACCTATGATTGGAGGAGCAAGGGTGGCAATTGACTGCAAATGGGCTGAAAGAAAATTTGGAGGTTGATGGAAAGTTCTAAAACTAGATTGTGGCAACGGTTTCACAACTCTGTACCTTGCCTTAAAAAAAATCACTGAGTTGTACGCATATAGTTAGTGACTTTATGGTACATAAATTAAACGACAATATAGTCATTTTTAGAGAGGACATGAATAGTGGACAGGATGTTTTGAGATATAATTGTAAAATAAATATAACAAAATATTTACTTGTAAAATTATTTTACTCTTGCATACATAGGTGGTATTTTAAAATACTGTCATTTAAAGAAAAGTGTTCTTGATTCTCTCTGTGTTGCAATTTCCTGATCTGTAAAATAGAGATGATAAAAGCAACTACCTTGCAAGCATTTGTGAAGCAAAACCAATTAAGAGATGTGAAGAATTTAGAAGAGGGCCATACTCAGTAAGCATGGAGTACATGTTAATTGTAGAAACTAACTAGAGATCTCATGTCACTACCAACCACATATATTTTGTAATGTGAACTTCTTTTATTTTTTTAAGAAGCTTTATTTTGTGATGGAGTGCACACATGTGCATGTGTGCACACACAACTGGGGGAGAGACAGAGGGAGCAGGAGAGAGTGAATCCCAAGTAGGCCCCACGCTGTCAGTGCAAAGCCCAATGCAGGGGTCAGACTCATGATCCGCGAGATCATGACCTGAGCTGAAGATGGACACTTAACCACTGAGCCACCCAGATGCCCCTATAATGTGAATTTAATTTTTTTAATGTTTTATTTATTTTTGAGAGAGAGAGAGTATGAGTTGGAGGGGCAGAGAGAGAGGGAGAGACAGAATCCGAAGAAGACTCCAGGCTCGGAAATGTCAACAGAGGGCTGGCATAGGGCTTGAACCCATGGATTGGGAGATCATGATCTGAGCCAAAGTCGAATGCTTAACCAAATGAGCCATCCAGGCATTCCAATGTGATTTTCTTTTAATGTTTTTTCTCATAGGAAAAATGGGCATTAATAATTAACTATACTTTCCCAAGTTGGCATAAATAAAATGCATATTAATAGAGGGTATTCAAAAGGGATGTGGAAAAATATAATAGCTGGAGATCTGAAGTTCCATGGAATATATCATGGGGAGCATAATCAACAAAAACTCATTTGGGTTATAATTTCATTTCAGATCATACAGTCAATTATAAAAAAATAACTTCAGTCCTCCTTTCTTCACTCACGTTCGCTCTTATCTGCTTAGTTGCAGTGCCCATGCTGAACCTCTTCCTTATCAATTACAGGATGAAGGAAAATGTTCGCCTCTAGAAGTAATAAAATTAGAAGGTGCAGAAGTTGGCATTGATAGCAGTTTGGGAAAACCATTTGTGTTTAACTGTGTGCCTCAGTCTGGAAATAGAACGTTTTGCCTCTGTGCAACCTCAAACCAAGAAATGAAAAGGTAATTCATTAATCTGTGATCTTACCAGTCTCACTTTGGGTTGAGGAATGCTTCTTCAATAGCAGTCTTATTGATTTGGGGGTTGGAAGTAGAGAAGGGAACAGCAAGTTTATAGTGTGAGTCAATCAACTATCTTTTTACTAGGTATGTAAAGTTGCGTTCTTCATTATTCCCCCAGTTTTTTTTTTTTTCTATCAGAATTGCTAAAGAACTGAAACATCTTCTCCTAACTCATTTACTTTAGATCTACACATTTTCTAAAAAAGCTTAGTAGTGTCACGGTCACGTCTAGCTTCCCTAAGTTACCAGGTTTATATATTTTAAGCCCATCAGATTGATAGTCCTAGCTATAAAAATAATGTAGTAGGGTTGCAATTTAGCACACTACAGGGAGATGAGCAAAATAAATAGTAATAATGTAGCTTTGTGGGGAATGAATCCAGTTGACATTTTTAAGCATACAACCCAACTGGAGGGGTAGAGGTATGCAGGCTTTCTAAGAGGGTAGCCTACAAATTCTAAGCATTTAGTGGCTTATGATCATTACTTCGCTGTATCACCCTAAGGGAATGGAGATCACTGGTCAATCCAGTGAGTCAACTGAAAAGTGCAGTGTAAGTGCTGCTAATTTAGGGTGAAGGTAGGAAGGAGTAGAAGTAAGGGAGACTGACAAAAAGGTAAGAGGTCAACGGTGTTGAGTGTTTCTTTAAAAGGAATTGGACTCAAAAAAAAAAAAAAAAGGAATTGGACTCAGTTCCAATCTTAAAGAGAAGCCTAGGTCTGAAACCTCTGAGACAAACAATATACTGTTCCTACTTGTAGAACATTATTGATTCAAATGCATGTTGCTTTAAAGGACAAAGAGGGAAACATGATGATGGTAACCTGACTGTATTTCAATTCAGGAACACAATATTTGTTGGTTAGCTAATGTGCCCAAGACAGTGTTTTAAGTTCTCCACAGACTATTAGTATGATTAAATGCCAATTCTTGCCTTCAAAAAAGCTCAGAACTAAGAAGATAGGGCATTTGGTTGCATATTTGTAATGCCAAAGAAACATTAAGAAGTGCTACAGGAGAAGACAAAGTGGCACAGGAACTGAGTGTAGGGAGTGAGGATCTCCCAAGGCGGGGATGAGGGAAGAGTTTACAAAGGGTGTGGCACAGGATCAGACAAGCGTGCAAAAGAAGAAATGGAACAGAAAAAGGCAGAGGGAATAAATCAAACTTTGGGGAGAAGAGCAAGCAGTATGGTTTGATTGAAAGTTACAGGGTTTAAAAGAAAATTTAAAAGATTGGCAAATGGGGTGGATAGGCTGGTAGCTGGCTAAGTAGACGAGACTAAGAAAATATAGACCTCAAGTAGGAGCACTAATGGTGCACTAAATGTGTCTACTCTGTCCAAGGAACACTTGGGGAGGGAGCTAAGGACAGTGACTGCCAGTCTTTCCATATTGTAATAGCCCGTGCCTTATAGTTATTAACACCAAATCGTTACTAGCCCTGCTGGTGGTAATTAATTCACATGCCTTGGTAAAATAAAGAGTGAAGAAATTTTATCTTAGTCACTAATTAAACAGTGGTAAAGGAGAGGGATAATAATTTATTTTAAATATGCCTGGCGGAGGTGGGATTTTGCCATCCAGTAATACCAATTTTGTAAGAATGTGTTGCCTTTCGACCATCATCTTCCAGCCGTGAAATATATCTGAGTCTCAGGAGTATTCTGTCTGGAAGATGGGTTTCCAGGGAGACGAGCAAGCCCCTCCGAATGATACTTACCCAGTCCCCAAAGGAGAGTTCCTCTCATTTTACTGTCTTTCAGGTGGCTGGAGGCAATGGACAAAGCAATCCATCCCGTCCGCCAGGTAAGGTATCCTTGATATTCATCTCTGCCTTCATCCTGCTCTTCTCCTCAGAGGGGGAAAGGATCAAGTCAAATGTCATGCAGTTCACCCTGGGACTTCTCAGATCTGCTCTAAAAGCTGGGAAAGAGGATTTTAAGTTAACAGGGATTTCTATTCAGATTCCATGAGGGAACTTGCCTTCCTGCTGTTCTTTTTATTTTCAGGGGTTTGTGTGACATTTCTCTCAGTGAACTCGCTAGGTAGTCACAAATTGGGGTGGGATTTCCATTTTACAGGGAGCAGTCCAGGAGGTTAAACCACTGCTTCTGTTTTCTTTTCAATCCCCAAGTACAAGATCTCAGGAATGTCCTAGGATAGAGCCGTAGGCTGAGCAGCATGTTAGAAACTGCATGTCGCATGTTCAGAAATGCACTGCTTAATGGCCATACCCTTGTTTTGGACACATACTAGCCCAACTTTCACTGTTCCTACCTGTTCAAAACTCCCAGTCTTGAAGCAATATACTTTCTAATTTGGGCTTGACCTTTAACTTCCTAACATCAACAGGTGAGTCATTCCTTTAGCCCCTAAGACATTTGATACCCCACTTTCTGAGCTAGTGCTATCACCTGGCTGGTGGGGAGGGGATTGCTTTAGTGCCCAACTGTTTCCTTTGTATGCTATGTGTAAGATTTCTAATAAGGTCATACACTTCCTTTAAATATGCTCATTTCCTCACCACATGTCATACAAGCAAAAGGTATTTACTATCCATTATCTTCTCTACATGTTTCGGCTCTTACACATTCAGGGAAATTTGGATTGTTTGAGCTTAAATGTACTGCCCTGTGTCCTGTAAGTGGACTTTCTGAACAATCACTGGCATCATCATATGAGAAACAGCAAGACTTGTGTTTCATTTTACCTGGAACACAATGCTCAATACACTCATCCATCTCTCCAATGTGTCATCCTAAGTAGGCTGATATTTGTAAGAGGGCTCTAGTCGGCTGATGCATTCAGAGTGTCTGTAGCAGAATGAAAAAGGAACACCCAAGCTCCCCACAGGCTCCCTCTTCACAGCAAAGAATACAGCCGGCTCTGCCTTCTGAAATCTTCTGCACTGCCCTTTTAAAACTAAAGAGCAAAATGGAAACTAAATATGGAAGAGAAACTGGCCGGCACCTGGTAGGGCATTGTGATAACGAGATGAAGCATTGCATCTACTGCCTCAGGTCAGGTTACAGAGAAAGCCTGCCTCTCAGGCCTATGGACCAAGGACTGCCCTCCAGGGTAGAAGATCTGGATTTATCATGACCTGGCACATCACTGACCATGTGAGCTTAAGGCCAGATCTGGCCTGGGGCCTTTAACTTGGTCCTTTGCACAAATGGGAGTTCTAAAGTGAAGCATGAACCAACGGCTGCTATTAGACACAGTAGGCATGCCAGGAACAGGGCTAAGAGGACAATCCCAGTGGTCAGTGAAATAATCTTTTGATTTCCTGACACTAGAACAGAAACCAAAGAGAAGGGACGTGAATTCAGGTTTTCTGGCTAGTTGCTCAAGTATTAGATTGCCTTGGCAATAGAATCACTGAGGGCAGTGCTTTTTCTGAAGACAAACAGCCTTAGTGCTGATGTCATTGGCTCCTGGGAGTCAATGACCACTGGCACAGGATGAGCACTCAGAAGATCCCTTTGTGCTACACTTGCAGAACCATGTCTGGGAAGACGTTACCCTGCACAACAGTAACCTCCCACCCCTGGCTATCAAGAACCCAGAGTGCCTAGGCCTTTTGCACCAACTGGACAGAAATACAGACATGTGGGTCCAGCACTACTGCATTCTGAAGGATGGCTGCTTGTACTTCTATGCTAGCATTCGCTCCACCCAGGCCTCAGGTATGGACTCAACTTTCAGTTGAAATGATAGTAATTACAATAGTAATAGGAGTGACATCCTACCTTTATGGACCTCTTACCAAGCCTTATACTGTGTGCCTTACCTAAATTAGTTCATTTATCCTCCAGTGAAGAGATACTGTTATTATCCTCCTTTTACAAAGAAGAAAACTGGCTGGAAAGCCTACTTAACTTACCAGATCACACATAGTAAGCAACGAAGCTGAGTTCTAAACACAGCCAAGCGAACTCCAGATCCTGTAGATGTAAACCCAAGCTTTTTTTGCCTAGAAAAGCAAAAGTGAGCTCCTTCATTCTTTTGGTTACTGATGGCATTCAGAGTTAATGTCAATAACTTTCTGCTAGGAACTCCCTTTTGTCAGAACATTCCTAATGTTGGATAAATGAATAACAAAAGGAACATTAACTGTCACTTTTCCTTGGGCAAGTTACTTCACTTCCTAAAACTTACTTTCCTCATTGGTAAAATGCAAATAGCTATTTCAAAGGACTGTTGTGAAGATCACACGAGGTAATTGTTATCAGGGTGACTTAAGCTCTACATGTAAAGCTCTCTCTATAAAAAGCTCTCACTCTATAAAATGTACACATTTACATACTTATTAAACTATATATATTAAAAGCTATATATGCAAAATGGGCATATAAACAATATGATTTAATAATTTGTTTTTTTTATTTTAAGTTTATTTACTTATTTTGAGAGAGGCAGAGAGAGCAAGCAGGGGAGGGCAGAGAGAAAGAGAGAGAGAGAATCCCAAGAGGGTTCCACACTGTCAGCACAGAGCCCGATGTGGGACTTGAACTCATGAACTGCAAGATCATGACCTGAGCCGAAACCAAGAGTCAGACACTTAACCGACTGAGCCACCCAGGTGCCTCTTTGATAATCTAATAATAAAATAGTTGTGTCTGATTTTGACAAGAAATATTTTGCCTTCTTGTAGTCTTTTTTAAAGATTTTATTTTCAAGTATCTCTACACCCAGTGTGGGGACTGAACTCATGACCCTGAGATCAAGAGTCACACGCTCCACTGAGTGAGCCAGCCAGTCACCCCTAGACTTTTGCAGTTTTTGACAAAAGCGATTATTGCTATTTTATTTGCACTTGGATTTTTTTCCCCAAATGAATAACCTTAAATAGTTAGCAGTAGTAAACATCCTGGAATCCCAGTCATTTTTTTAGCATTAATGCTTATGTTTATTTAAGCTAGACAGCCATGCCAAATGGGAAGGAAGTATCTGGTGACCATTTCAGCCTTCTTGGAAAGTACAAAAGAAGTACGAGGTGAATATCACACTGTGGTCCATTTCTTATCACTCAGGATGAATGATATAATGATTCTCTTTCACTTATTGAACTTTCCATTTGAGAATATTATAACATGACCCAAAATATTTTCAACTATTAAGAGATAGCCAGCATCTCTAAGCACTTACACAACAGGCTGTTGCTATTTAACTCCAAATCCATAGTTTTTTTTTAAGTTTATTTATTTATTTTGAGAGAGAAAGTGAGAGTGGGGGAAGGGCAGAGAGAGAGAGAAGGAGTGAGAGAACCTCAAGCAGGCACCATGCCGTCAGCACAGAGCCCACCACAGAGCTCGAACTCACAAACTGTGAAATCATGACCTGAGCCAAAAACAAGAGTCTGAGGCTTAACCAGCTGAGCCACCCAGGCACTCCCCAAGTCCATAGTTTTAAGCACCTGATACCAGGATGGGAATGAAGGTAAATAAAACAAAACTCCAAAGTAGTCATGGATTGGGATTTTTATTATAAAATATCACCACAAAAGTCTGAATCATTTTAATTTCCAAATCAATGAAGCTCATTTTTAAGAGACTGTTTCCATAGATTCAAAGGGAATGTTTAGGATTGATGCTTAGATTATTCCAAACTGAAATATTAACAAAGTGCTTCCAAACCCCTGGGGCCCAGAGACTGCTACTGACTCCAAGTTTAAAACAGTAATAACAGCCACTAGGTGGCTTCCCTTATTCTGAAAAGTCAGAAGGAGGTCCTACTTAGAAAAGTTCTACTTGGAGAACTGGAAAATGGCTACTAATAAATGGCCTAAAAATAATAACAAAAGTAGAGTTGCCATTTAGTAAGTCCTCCTTTTGTATTGGTCACTCTGTTAAAGTATTTTTACTTACCATTTTATTTAATTTCAACAACACACTCAGAAAATAGGCTATTATGCCACCTACCAGTTTGCAAACTAATGCTTAACAAGGTTAAATCATTTGCTTGTGGTCCCCTGGATAGTAAATGGTGAAGAAAGTATTTGAACCCAGGTAGCCTAAGTTACACCAAAAAAAGAAAAAAAATAGACAAAAATGGACATCTTCTTTATATTCAGCTCTTATCATTTCACACATCTTTCCAGAACCTTCCATGGTTCTTTGTTGACTCCATAGATAGTACTCTAGAGTTTTATACTTTGTCTCAAAACCCTTCTCTCTGGTTTTCTTTTCCACTCCTTGTGTTAAAGCACCTTGCACTCTAATCAAACATGGTCATGTTCTATTTCCATAACTCACCACATGTCTTAAACCTTTTTCTGGCACCATGTCTTTGCTTTTTCTAGTTCCTTCCCCTGAACCGGTGTATATCTACTGATTCCTCAACACAAGTTGTTCAGATTCCACCTGCCCTTCAAATTTTTATTCAGTCACCAGTCATCTTTCCTGTCCAGCAATCCCAGATGGTCTTAGACAAAGTGTCTCCCCTCTCTGAACTTCCACATTTACCCATCTTGTGACACTTACCACTCTCTACCTTGTATGTTACCTCCAGAGAGCCATATTATCTCTTCTAAGAGACTATATGCTCCAAAGATGACCCTATACTATGTATTTTTAATGAATGAATCAATGAATCAATGAATCAATGATTAAATGACCCCAAGTGGCCATTACTCTCATGAAGTGTGAGTAGTTTGTCATCCCCTCATGTAATAGTAGAGAATGGTTAGAAGATTGGAAAATCAATTCAAAGGCAAAACCAGAACTCAAGCCACCAGAAGCCTAGTCTTTCTGACACATCATACTCTTTCTAGCCCTAGGAAGTTACCTAATTTCTATCAATTTTTAATTCCTCTCTTAAAAAAGATCATTCTGTGACTAATAAAAATATGTAATCCAAGCCCATTCATTCTTAACCAGCCATACATCTTAAATATTCCTATGTCCACGGGCCCTCCATTTCTAGCTTAAATTATCTCAAATATGGATTAAAAGAACATTTTTCTTGCTGAAATTCCAAAAGAAAATGCTATGTCTAGGCCATGTTCTAAAATCGAGGCCTGTGATTTAGGGTTTTACATGACTCTACTCTTTCTTGAATAAAAAGTGCCATTTGCCTAAGCATGCACCTTGTGCCAGAAAATACACTTTACTTCCACCTCCTCCCCACTCTCACCCTGACAGCTGCTGGGTCCGGATGGAAGCTCTCCCAAGGTTAATCAGCAGCTCACTCTTCATTAGCATTAAGGTGGCTGTGCAGGAGCTCTTCTGGGGTGCTTTACCCTTCCCAAGATTGGAATTTTGCAGTGAGGTTTACATTCTTTTCCTAAGAGCCCTTCTCAATCTTATACATCTTAACTTGCATCGTGACCTGAGGCCCGTAGCCAATGATCTGGCACAGTGAGACCCAAGCTGAGACAGAGGCATATGGAAATCTCCTGTGGAAAATCCCCAAAAGAGAAATGCTTCTCTCTACTGTCCACTAAGAATCACTGCCCTGGGGAGCCGCATTTTTTTGAGAGGCCTGGATCATTCTGCTCAGGTGTATTGGTGGCAGAAAGTATGTCTCATTGAATGCTTCCTGTGTGTCCAGCACTTAAATAAGTACTTTATGCTCATCATCTAAAACTAATATTTGCAAAACATCCACGGTTATTGCCCCAGTATAAGTCAGAAACTAAGGCTTAGAGAAATTAACTAACATGCTGATGTGGTCACCTAGCTGTTAGGGGACAAAATTTGAGCAAATGCTATCCAAATCTTTATGCCCAAACTCTTAGCCATAATGCTATATATAGCACTCCCTGCCAGAAATTAGTCTTCTTAAAGTAGTACTCAGTATTTGGCATCTAGTCTCTGGAAATCAGCACATTGGCTGCCATAGCCATGATCCGCACAGTCCAACTATTTATCACAACAACTGGGAATTGTAAGGACAGTGAAGAAATTTATTGAGTTAGGGCTGAACCTATGCTGTGCCATGAACACCACAGGCACTAAAATGAATCAATTAAAAATAAAATAAAGTACTCAGTTGAATGTAATCATTTTTATATGCATGGAATGTGAATCGTTATATTTATAAAGATTGTACAGAGTTCTAATACTTATACTCAGTTCTTCCAGGTTATGCTAAGTGAATGACCTTTGTGCTGGTCTGATCTATAGTTCCTCCTTCACTTGTATTGTCCAAGCTCTGCTTGGCTCTTGCATATCCTACCCTTGCTTGGTTCCTTATTCTCCAGCCCAGTGAAACAGGCCCTGGTTACTATTTATAGCATTATTCGCCAAACCACAGGTTTTTACCCCCTTACTGAGCCATGCAGTCAATGTAGTAGGTTGTGGCAAGTATTTAAAAGTACAACAGAATAAGGGCTCCTGGCTGGCTCAGTTGGTTAAACATCCAACTTTGGCTCAGGTCATGATCTCACAGTTTGTGGGTTCGAGCCCCATGTCGGGCTCTGTGCTGACAGCTTGGAGCCTAGAGCCTGCTTCGGATTCTGTGTCTTCCTCTCTCTCTGCCCCTCCCCCGCTCAGGTTTTATCATTCTCTCTCTTTCTCTCAAAAATAACTAAACATTAAAAAAAAAATGTACAACAGAATAGAATTTAATTGAATAGAAAATATCATGGTACATCACAATGTTCCACAAAACTTTTGGTCTAACTGTATGAAAACCCATAGAGCTCTGTATTTATCACATCTTTGGATCACAGGCAAAAAGCCTGGAAAAATACTCATGTACAAAAACATTGTCTCTGCATTCCTGGTCAGTTTTGTGTTCAGAATCTTAGGTTCTTTCCTTTTAATTATCTTTGTCATCCACCTAGGATATTAGTTGCTTTGTTATTAAGACTCAACTTTCTGTGGTCACCACTTCATAGAGACATGGTCCCCTGACCACAGCATCTCAGAGGCTTTACTGCTTTATTTTCATTTTATTTTATATTAATTTTATCCCATTGATTTATCTTCTTTATAAGAGATCCCGAACACCTCACATGATATTTCTTCTAAAGGTATGTGTAGTATTTGGGACCTGACTTATTTACTGTAACAGTCACCTGAGGGACTGAGACAATCCCGGGGACAGCAAAGAGAAGGCAGGGAAACGATAACAGTGAAAGGGGAAAGTACGCAACGTGAGAAGCCACATGGCCCTAATTTCCTGGAAAAAACAGGGTAGATGCGAATCTCACATTGTACTTTCAGCTAGATAAACATGCCTCTAATGTGTATTGTAAGAGTTGTAGAAATAGCACTGGTCAGCTCCCTGAAGTCTGTGCTTACTGTCAAGGAAAGTGCTCATACTTTAACAATATGCATCACGGCCTCTCCTATGCTGGCTAATATTAAAAAGCCACTGTACAAGTATTTCCAAAAGCCCTTTGGTCAAATGCCTCTTCATAGGCCCTCAGGCTCCTTGTCATTCACCATATACTTGATTTTTTTCCCTCTTATCTCTCTCCAGCAAAAGCTGAAAGTAACAAATTGTGACTTAACTATTGTTCTTGAATAAATCACATCAAGGTCTATGTGCACTTCTCAGATATATTTTACATTATTGCAACAAATGGAACACTTAATGCTTGCATAGTTCTTCTGAGAAATCTCTGTCCAAATGTTGCGCCAGCTTGCTATTTATTGCTGCTACTTAATAACAGATAGAGACTGGACCAATGAGGTCATCTCAAATGAGGTAATAGGGTTATAGTCAGACGTCTTTACTGCCAATCATTTCTACCCTGCAACTGGTTAGAAAAGGGGTCAGAAACTTTCCTGTTTGTAGCAGACATATTTTTGGACAAAACTTTCCATCCATTCTCAAAAAGTGTAGGGACAGAAGAGGGTATTCATATCTGCTTAGACATATGAGAAAGGGAAATCTCACAAGTAAGAAGACGTCAGAAACCAGTACAGTAATATAAATGCATTGTGCTATTGTTGGGAGCAGAGAATTAAGACAGCAAAATAACCCTTGGATATGTCTTTGGGTAGCCTATAGTTCTGACACATCTAGCACATTGCTTATTCTAATTCTAGGATATACCCCAAAATATATATCTATGCAAAAATTTGTATATAAGTATTCATAATTTTAATCATTATAGTCATGAAAATGAAGAAAACTCAAATGTCCATCCATGAACTAATGAATAGATAAATAAAATGTGGTATACCCATACAATGGAATATCATTTATCCATAAAAAGGAATGAAGTACTGATACACGACACAACATGGATGAACCTTGAAAACATCATACCGGATAAAAGAAGCCAGTCACAAAAGACTGCATATTGTATGATTCCATTTATATTAAGTTTCCCAGGAAAAGCAAATCCATAGAGATAGAAAGTAGGTTAGAGTCACCTAGTTGGGGCAGCAAGTGGGGAATGACTGCTAATGGGTATGGAGTTTCTTTTTGAGGTGATGAAAATGTTCTAAAATTAGATTATGGTGATGGTCACACCACTCCATAAATAAACTAAAAATCATTGCCCACTTCAAATGTGTGAATTTCATGTTGTGTAGTGTAGATTAGCACAAAGACACAAGTCACTCTCTGATTTTTATAAATACCATTTTACTGGGACCTACTAAAGGGGAAAAAAAATCTAACCATTTCTGAAATGAATGCATTTCTAGAAGTTAGCTTTGAAACTCACTCTTTTTAAATAAAAAAAAAATTAATTTAGTGTTGCATCTAAACCCCCCCTATAAGATCATGACCTGAGCCATAGTCAGATGCTTAACCATCTGAGCCATTCAGGTGCCCACAATAGCCAAATTATGGAAAGAGCCTAAATGTCCATCAACTGATGTATGGATAAAAAAAATTGTGGTTTATATACACAATGGAATACTACGTGGCAATGAGAAAGAATGAAATATGGCCCTTTGTAGCAACATGGATGGAACTGGAGAGTGTTATGCTAAGTGAAATAAGCCATACTGAGAAAGACAGATACCATATGGTTTCACTCTTATGTGGATCCTGAGAAACTTAACAGAAACCCATGGGGGAGGGGAAGGAAAAAAAAAAAAAAAAGAGGTTAGAGTGGAAGAGAGCCAAAGCATAAGAGACTCTTAAAAACTGAGAACAAACTGAGGGTTGATGGGGGGTGGGAGGGAGGGGAGGGGGGGTGATGGGTATTGAGGAGGGCACCTTTTGGGATGAGCACTGGGTGTTGTATGGAAACCAATTTGAAAAAAAAAAAGAAACCAATTTGACAATAAACTTCATATAAATAAATAAATAAATAAACAAATTTTAAGGAAAAAAAAAAAAAGTAAACCCCCCCCTATAAAACAGACAAATTTTAAAGTCCAAAAGCCACTCTTTCGGTTTAAAAAGAAAAAATGTCTGACTTCCGGACAGTATACATCAGTACCAAATATAACCAAAAGGAAAACAAAGGTCAGCCATAGTCAAAGGGATGAAATTTTTCCTTCATGGTTTCGTTTTGGTATAGAATAACTACCAGATAGGGCAAACATCCAAGTTGTATTTTTGTATTTTGTTAGTACAATGCACTAAAGTGGCTCCTGGGAGGAAGTGGGAGATTAGAATAAGAGTTAGCAAGAGCAAGAAACAGGTTTAAACATCTAATCACTGATATTAATGACGTTACCTAGATTGTGTACACGAGATTCAGGTTACCACAGAGCATCAAGACACTATAAAACACATAAAGGTTTTGAGTTTTTAGCCTCTTCCCCCAGACCAATATCCTTTCTCTACCCCCAGACAATGGAAACAAAATTCAGGCCAAGAAATATATAACCACTAACTTGGACTCAAAGGACCATGGGGAAAAAAAATTATCTTCCAAAACCAGTCATTTATTCTCATTTTAATTCAAGTTGGCTCCCTCATATCACCCTGTGGGTTCACATTTTAAATGTGCTTTGCATATTCACAAAGAAGGTGAGAATCTACATTGGTTTTAGAAACTGCTGGCAATCTCCATTATTATTCAGGAAAGCTGTTTTAATGGTTCTGCCTAAGCAAATAGTATTTAATTTTCCTCTAATGTGATATTGCAGGTGTCACTCTTTGATACCAAAAAGTTTATTTCAAAATGTGTCCTCCAGGTAAAGTACCTGGTTTAGACCCACAGTAACCCAAGCTAAATACTGAACACATAATGAGAAGACCACAAAAATGAAAACTGGGAAATCCACCTGTATTACCAGTCTTGCCATTAATCGTTAGTGGAGGACCTTAAATTACATATTCTTCCAAGTCTCAGTGTCTTCATCTATAAAATTAGACACCTAGAATTAGAGATTCCTTCAGATACAAAGTTTTCTTGATGCTTTTTCAGATTCCCTTTTTTTCCCCCATCTTACTCTTTCCCTATTCTCATTTTTTTTTTTCTTTCACCCTCTGTAGGTGGTCTATATCTGCAAGGATACAGGGTGAACGAGCAGATCCTTAGCTTCAAGCAGTCAGTAATTGAACTCAAACCTCCATCTGAAGAGTTCAAGACTTTCTATTTCTGTGCAGAAAATAATACAGAAAACCAACGGTAAGTCAAGGTCTGCATATTTCTTCTTCATCTGCTTTGATAAGTCTTCTTAGCAAAACCCTTACCCTTACTCTCCAACTTCAGTTCCCATCTTCAGTTAACTCTCTCCCTTTCTTGCATAGTCTTCATAGCTAATACTCCCCAGGATTGTTTTTTCTTGCAATGCATAGAAGATGATTCCTCCAGAAGTACTTTTTTAAGTGGAAAAGGAGTCCACAATTCTCCCCAAGGCAATGGGCTCAGACTTAAACATAAAAAAAAAAAAAATCTACTAACACAGTTTTCCATGAATACTATGTTATTAATTCAGATTTGCTGTCTCACCTCCTTTCATATAACTCTTATTGATATGTCCATCCGAATTTGGTCAGTTGTTTGGCTTTGTTATAAGCCATTGAAGGATATAGAACTTACCTATCTAATTCAATATGTTCAGTATCCACTTTGACATGCACACATGGGCACTTGGGTTCATGATGATTTGGGGGAAAAAATAGCAGTAGAGTCAAAAGAGACAAAACCATGAGGCAAAAGAAGGATTCTCTGGTACCTAGAGGATCATCCTCCATCTAATTTCAGTACTCAAGATGTCCTGTGCCCTCCATCTCTCATTCCTACTATCAACTACTTGATGACCATCCCTCACCTCATCCAGATGCTTTCTCCCAACTGTCTGGGTTAAAAAGATCTAATAAAGAAATTCACAGTAATTTATTAAAACAGAGGACATGGTAAAATTTCCATGGGTATTTACAAGAACCAAATGCATTGCTTTAACTCAAAGAAATAAACTCTGAAAGTAGAATTTCAGGATTTCTAGCCAGTAACCTTTAGGGAAGAGAGGAGTCTCCCTACCTTCTCCCATTATGTAAACCTTGTCTGCACCACTCATTCCTAAGGATAGGCTAGAGTGGGAGGTTAATGAATATAGAATTGCTAGATATTTTGCCAAGATCTTTTTCCTTGGGCTTATGCTATACAATCTGGGTGGCAAACTAAGATGGTTCCCTTGAAGGTAAGACTCCAGCTGGCATATTAGAAAAAGGGTCAGTAAAATAAAATTAACCCTTATCTGTTAAAATCCACTGTCTTCTCTAAGAGTGGAGGTTGAACAGTTAGATTTCACTGCCAAATCCATGAGTCAATATTATCGATAGGAAGCAATAGTGAGTCACTAGAGAAATACTTCAAAGCATACGAGTAGAGTTTTGCAAAGTGTGGTTCATGGAATTCTGGCTCCACAAGATGCCCTACTCCCGCAAAATAGTTTTTAGGAAATGATCCATATCATATTTCCATCTTAGAGAATCACAAAACATATTAACTTATCAATGTTCCTGACACACCCTGCTAGAAAGAATCCTGGTTACCTCTTCATAAATCCCACTACCCAAGCTTATCTGACCCAACCTTTCTTTTAAAAACATGACACGTGCTAATTACCCTTAGAATAAATTCTATATGGGTACACTTTATAAACCATCACCAAATAAAATGAAAAGAAGGAAATAGAAAAGAGAGGGGAGCTAACCTAGAGAGTTTGCTGTGGTTAATAGAATGTAATAAAGGAATATCTTGCTCTAATGGCAATATTTGATAACTCTATATTTGATCAACTGAATTTGAAATTTCTATAGGAACAGTAAAGTACTATTAATAATTGCAAAAGCCCTATAGCTCCATTAATCACTGTCTACAAACATTGAACATTCTTCTCATCCTAGTATTTATATGAACATAGTTTTACTTCTTTGCTAAACATTACATACTCTGCATTTGGTGTTTTACCTTTCATTCAATCCAAACCTAAGGATGAGGGTTTACTCTATTGATTTCAAACTAAATAACCGAGAGAAATTATTAGAAAATAAATTTAAATGATTTTTTAACATTTCATCTTCCTACAGTCCAATTTTTTTTTAAATGAACTGGCCTGTACTGTTATTTCTACAGCTGGATTACAGCGCTGAAAGCATCTATCAAAAAGTGGCTTCCTTTGCATCAGGCTATTCAAGACTTCATGAATCGACCTCTAGAGGAGACCAGAATGTAAAAGAAACCCTAATCTTAAGAGAAAGGACCCACAAAATCACTACCAGCCTGTTGTGGGAAGAAACAAAAACATTTTTTATTACATAGCATTCAACTGAATGTTCCTCCAAAACATTAAAATTTTGTGATAATATTATCACTTTGTTTTTGAACCAAAGCACCAACATCTAATGTGACATTCAGAAAATAGAATATCTATCAACATCATTAATATCTCACGTTTCTGCCCCTCAGGCTGCTCGTGTTAGCATCAAAAAATAGTATGTTCCATACCCATGTCTTTTGAAAGCATAAATTCAATAAAAGTTAATTTCTTTTTTGTATTCTTTGCTAAATCTTCCATTCTTTCCTTTGACTGTAGGCTTCCCAGAATGCCTATAGGCCATGATATGGGAAGCTGATATTTGGAAAAATTAAGATCATGGAAATGAAGTGGCTTAAATGGTGAATAAATAATACAGCTAAACAAGGTCCTCTCTGTCACGTCATCCTACAATCAACTAACCCAACTACCTCCCAGGACTTCCCAGATGAAAGAAAATAATAACAATTATTGCTATAAAAATAAGGAAGGAAGTAGGCTGAATTTAGGGGAGCAAACTCAAAAAATGCATCGTATGATTACCTGAATTATTACCTGAATATCTGTCACACTGCAAAGGGAAAACACAAAATAAGTCAAGAATGTCCTGCCCTGGAAGTAACATTCAGAGAAATTCAAAAGTAAATTCTAAGTAGTGACCTCATTTCTTAGTGGAACAATCCCAGTGTGGAGCCATGATGTTGTGATGCACTTGGAAGTCCCATGCCCTTACTAATGGAACAAGGAAAACAAGTTTCAGGGAATTCAACTGTCAGATTTAAGTGCTCTGGAACAACTGAAAACAGTAATAAAAACTTACGGTCTTGTTTGTTCACAAAATAATAGTATTTCAGAGCTCACAAACACCTTACAGCTCAACCCCTGTTTATGGCGAAATCTCAGGGAGGGAGTTGCCTGTTGAAGATCACCAAGGTTGTTAATGAAAGACCAGGAACTGAATCCGGGTCTTCATCCCTCCATCCAGTGTTGTTTCCACTCATCCTACAGCTCTTCATTGTTATAAAGAATGTGTGGTTTCACAGAGATAATGTAATCACCCACTTTCCGAAGTTGTCCAATGCTTCTAGTCTTTGCCTGAGATTGGAAACACATCGATTCCAGCAATAAATGTTTATATCTCTACAATCTCATGAAGAACTTCGTGTTGATTCAAATTATATCATTTTACAGAGAATCTTAAATGTGAAAAAGATATCAAAATTCATGCCATTTTTCATACACTCCTCACCTCTGCCCTCTCCCCCAAAGACTGCGAACTCTTCAAATAGATGGCAACAGTTTGCAGCTGTCATTCACCACAACTCAGATAAAGGATGCGTGAGTGTGTGAGCATGTGCTACTTAGTTCCTGTATTAAGAGAAGCTGCACAAATGAATCCATGCCCCCCAAAAGACATGCCGTAATACCCTAACCAACCTAATACCATAATCAAAAATATTCAATTAACAATAACAGATAGTCCTCTGTTCTGACAATGGTCTCTTTGTTCTCCCAGTATTTGCCATGACAATAATGAGGTCTTTCAGTAGGGGCATCATCAGTAATGTTCATGTCAGAAACCTGGAGCTCATACATCCGCTCCCCAGTGGAGCACTCGGCCTCTTTGGAGCTCCGCCATGGAATGCACAAACTGTGCCGTTACCAGGCAGCCAGCTAGTGACCACAGCCAACTGTAACACTGGCACAGAGCTTTCTCCTGAAGGGGAAAAACAAAAGCAACTACCTCAATAAAATGTGAATACAATTTTCCCTGAATTAAGCAGTTGTATAACTCACTTGAAAGTAAAAGGTATCAATGTTCAAAGTTACTCCTCAAAAACTACTGTTGCTATTCCTGGAAGATTCTAGAGCTCTAAACAGTACCATACATTATGCCAAAAAAATTTGTGTGAGCATTTTTATGTGGAGTCAATTTTAAGCTTTTATTTGATTTTCAAGGGATATGTGACTCAAAAAGAACTTTTTAGGTCTAAGATTAAGAACATTTCTCAAGATCCACAAGGTTTCCATCTTTAATAGATACAATATGGAGGGGAAAGGGCAGGGCCAGTCTTCTACATATGCACTATCTGACCACACATTTTAGGATTAGCCCACCTTTTGGCAAATCAAAGAGAGCTTGCCATGAGTCCAGTGGTCAGTTAGTCAATTATTTATTCATTGAGCACCTACTGTGGACCAAGAACTGACTGCCACCAGCCTACTACCATTAGGAGAGGCGAAAAAATTATTAAAGTCTGTTCTCTGTAGCCAGAAGGCCCAAGTTCAAATTTTAGCTCTGTCACTTCCTGGCTGTGACTTTACACAGGTAAACTTTAACCCTCCCTGCTTTAGCTTCCTCATCTATAAATGGGGATAATAGTATCTGTCACATGTGTTTGTGAGAATTATATGAATAGTGTACAAAAAGCACTGGAACAGTGAGTGTCCCTGATGAACTCTCAATATGATTATCAATATCATTAGCAAGGATTGTCAGCCAATAGTCACATCTCTGTGGACTCTTCCTGAGGGAATACATCTTGTCTCCATTTCACTACCCACAGGTAGAGAGGATAAAGGAACATTCCATCAGGGTTTCCATCTTAAGTGGGCTTAATAGAGAGAGCCAAATATAGTTTCAGGTTTTGTGGGTCATCTGCTGCATAGTATTGCCTATTTAGAACCCAAAGACTGGCCTATAGTTGTCTAAACTCTGCTAGCCCCACTCCTTGATAAACTTGGAAGATTTTCCATCAGTATTCCTAGAAGCCCTAAACTAAGCCCACATTGTTCTCAGGAGGTCCCTGATGGGCCTAAGTAGTGCTGATCTCGCTCCAATTCTTGTTCTGCCTCATCTGTTGACTTAATGTGCACACTATAAAAGAAAACCCCTGGACTGTTCTGTACTTGGGAATTACATTTAGTGAAGATAAATTAAGAAATATCAAAGAGCACAATGAATTAGAAGGGAACTACAGGCAATCAGTCTATTTCCTTATTTGCCTCACCCACTTAGCCTGAGAAAATGATCTCAATGATCCCTTGCCTCCCAATCCCTCTCAAGCTTCTTCCTGGGCTTGGAACAATTTCTCCATACCCACCCTGACTTCTGAGAAAAAATACTTTCTCCAGAGTACAATTCTGTTTTCCATTCCAACCCATGTAACAACCATATAAAACCATTTCAAAGACGTGTACATAGTGGGATGTAAAAGCTAATGAACCTATAAAGCATATTTTTTTAAAAAGTAACCACTCTATACTAACAATTCCTCACAGCTTACATATACAATATTTATGCATGTATCTTTTTGGTTTAAAAATATCCCTCATATGTTTCCAAACCTGTCTTTTTAGAATGGAGCCCATTCTTAAGCAGAGATTTTCATTTCAGTGACTCTTCACAGGCTATGAATACCCAGGATGCATAAACAAAGTTCTGAATTATGCTAGTGGATTATTTGATCAATCTTTTGAAGCAGAGTGAGGAGGTTCTCATGTTTTTAATTCCAGGTGTGATGACTTCAGGGAGGTAGGAATATGTCTGTCTTAACTGTATTCCCTGAAACTAGCACGCTGTCTAGCATACATTAAGTATTCAATATTCATGTGGAAAAGCATAAATAAATGAATTCCAGCTACTGACCTGATCACAGATGAAAATTAAATCTTCTAATTATGAATTTAGATTCCAAGTTGCATTAGGACTTTAAGGGTTGACAGTTACCGAAAGGTTTTGGAGTAGACATAGGTATAAAGGTATTATAATTATGAAGAAATGGTGGCATCTATGGAAATGAAGGCAAGAATGCACCTCAGAGGTAGCTTCAATGGTGATCAAAGCATTAAGAAGAAACCTGAGGTTTCATCTCTCTCTGTGCTACTGCTTTTGTGCATCCATTTCTTCTTTCTCCCTGCAGGTTGACTTTAGTCGTTATAGAGAATGAATGCATGAATTGTGGTCAAAATTCCAATGACAGTCATGGCCTCTTGTAGACAGTATCTACATGTGAAGATTGCCTAGCCTCCTCATTCATAAAGTCAACAGCCAGAGCATAAGGTAGAACAGCCTATGTAGCAATCATATCTAGGGTCAACATGGTAGGGTGAGCTACTCTGCATATCACCAATGAAGTGTTATGTAAGCAAGGGCCTACACAGAAACACTTATAAGAGAACCAAAGTCAAAACAGAGCTCCCCCTGACCAAAGATAAGATACAGGAGACTTCCCATTTCAGAGGCACTTGCTCCCACAAAGAGGAAAATGCTGTCTTGCCACTCTTTCCAAGTGCTTGAAAGTTGTGTCTTACTTTGGATGGTGGAACCCTGGGAGATATCTAGGTAGCTGCTGTTCAAGTCCAGCTTCTATCATTTGCCATCAGAGTCATGAGTGATTAGGGTGACCATATAATTTAGCTTCCAAATCAGGCCATTTTGAGAGAAGACACTACGAATAATTATACTGAGACAACGGATATAAGCAGGGAATGTCTCAGGCAAAGTAAGACATATGTCATCTTATGAATAATGTACAAAATGGTATTCTCTGCTTTGTCATCCACTTGGAAGAACATGATTTTAGCTCACAGCTTCCAGTACATATGCTCTCAGGTCCAGTTCCCCATGAAAGAATAATTTTGTTCTTTCAATACCAATTCTAACGAATTCAAAGAGACCAGTTACTCATGACCAAGACAATGGGTTTACATTACAAGAAAACAGATTCTGAGAGCTCAGCAGCCCTAACTCTGTGTTTGTTTGGAGTGGAGCAGGAGTAAGAAGGGTTTTATTTTCAGAAAAATGGAGTCTTTGGGAAGTCACTGGTTGAGATTTTATGCTGCTTAAACAAGTTTAATGGTATAGAGGATCCCTAGAATCCAAAGAATTCCCATTAAGATGACTATACAGTTTAGTGTGTTTGCCTGTCATGGTTCCATGGATGCTTGCAGAAGTCCATGAGATCCCTGTGTCTGAGACAAGACTTTATTACTTACAGCCGAAGCAGCCACTGACCACCACTTGTAAGCTGCAGCCTGTGACACAAGTTCTAGCTCTGTCACCAACTACCTGTACTGCCTGTAAAAAGTCATTCGGCTTTTCAAATATTTAGTTACCTCACCTTTACTATTGTACTATGCAGACTCAGCCCTAAAACAGATTTCAAAACAGTTTACTTAAGTAACAGTTCTTGAGAAATTGTTGTTTTTCCTGAGCTCATAGGAGAAGAGTGTAATCAACTACCCCACACTTTAAAAAGTTTACCACGTAACACAATAAATTACAATATAACTTAAGATTATGAGGAAAGTATAGTAATATGTAATTAAAATTGTAAATATAAAACAGGAGACCCCTTTTTTTGGACACTGTTTAAAAGGTACTGGATTCGAGCTTGACCTTCTATAGAGCTCCCCTACTGTGTTGATTTAGCAGCAAAGCAATGAAGTGTTATGTTATGAATGTAAGTTTGAAACAGGAACTCTCTTGGGTGAATGCCATTGAACCACATCAAATCTTTTATTTTGCTAAAATCCCCCTCTCAGACAACTTTCCAACTGATTATACATATTTGTCCTTTATGCTTCATCAGTTTCTCAACTTGTAGATAAAAATAAAATGTTTTGCTCAGTGAATCTGTTCAATTGTAGTCACTGTAATTATGACTTTATTTTTAAATGATCCATGCTGTATTTTTCTATGCTGTAAAATAAACTGAATTGTGTTTTGGGGAATCTTTTCTCTACTCTTTGCAACAACATAAGGTAATGTGATCCAATAGTTTTGCTCTACTTTCGTATGGACTTTTCACTCTAGCTTCTCTCACTTTCCTCTGGAGTGTTAATTACATGTGAAATCTGATACTAATTGGACCAATGGAGTTATATATAGCCCTAGTTGGTTCAGCATTATTATATTTACTGTGAATTAGTTAATTATGGGACTTCCATAAAAATATACTGATGATGATGTTTTGTTTTGTTTTTTTCATGAGAACACCTTCCTGATCTTTTGAAAGGAGTTTGTGTGTGTGTGTGTATGTACATGCGTTCGTCATCTTTCTTTAAAATCTTACTTAGGAATTCCTAAGCCCTGAAGTAATACAGACATTTTAAGTTCCATGACAGGGTTTTAACTGAACAAAATGTAGTGGCTATAACAGAGCTACCCCTTCCACTACAGTCCTGAAAAGAAATAGGAGGTTTCTGGGGCATCCAGGTGGCTCAGCTGGTTAAGCGTCCAACTTTAGCTCAGGTCATGCTCTCACCGTGTGTGAGTTCCAGCCCCACGTTGGGCTCTGTGCTGACAGCTCAGGGCCTGGAGCCTGCTTCATATTCTGTGTCTCCCTCTCTCTCTGCCCTTCCCCTGAGCATGCTCTGTCTCTCTCTGTCTCTCAAAAATAAATAAATGTGAAAAATTTTTTAAGAAAAATAGGAGGTTCCTCTTTCCTCATATGGCATCCATTTTCGGTCCTAAACTGTGATGTTTTTACCCCAGGACCTGTTTATACCTGGCTTGAAATGTAGTAGCAGCTTAGAATTGTGTACACATCGGTTCAGCTAAAGCAGTTGTAGGTGCTATTCTGTGCATTCCTAGAGAGGTAAAATTGCCAACTTTTTACTGAGAATAAACAAACATGCTATGTCACATAGGATCACTACCCTATCATGTCCTGCTGCGAAGTCTAAATGCTTCAGTAACCAAGTAAAATAAATGTGGCCACCTGACAAACCTATACAGAATGTATTTATTTAGCAGCAATAGGCCATTATCTAATGACAAATCCTCAATTTATCAGGTAAAACTGGTGACCGCAGCATCCACATACTTAGTCAAAAAATAGAATTCGTTTTAAAAATATTTTCAAACATTTAGCTCTATAGTCATTCATTCACTCATTCATTCTCAATATGCTTCAGGCCCTAGAAAAGAGTTGCCTGGTAAACGGGGTCTCTGTCCTCACTGACAGACTGACCTTCTAGGGGAGGAGTCTCACTGTCAACTGGCAATAAGATAAATCAATGGATGAAATAAGTACAAAACATGATGAGCACAAGGAGGAAAATAACTAGCTTACACAAAGAGAGAATGAAAATGATTCTGAGACCCAGACAGGGAGAAGAAGCTCCTTTGGGAAGAGATGGATTTCTGCTGGAACAAGGGAAACAAATGAATAATCGGACAAGAGTTTATAGATTCAAGTGTGCTGACCACGGACCAGGAGCTTTGGCAGTACAAGGAGCCAGGAGATTGCATCATACTGGCAAATACACAGAGCCCAGAATGGAGATGAGGTAATAACGGATCGCTGGGGGGCTTGGCCTTCATAGCATAACTGAGAGCAACTGGGAAGGGGGTATGACTGAATGAATTATAATTAACTCTTAATTAAAAGTAAGCATTGCTCTAGTGTTGAAGTCTCAAATATTTTGCTCTGTGGGGTGGCATCCGAAACCAACTAACTAGCTGTTAAAGCACTATTACTCAAATTATGATGACATAAATTTTGTATCATTATTTCCAGCAAATTATAAACATTTAAAAATGAAATGTGCTAAATTTGCATGACATATTCTTGATATCACCTAACTCCTCTACCTCATGTTAGGCTGAATAATCAATGAAAGTAGAACTGGGTGCTGTTTTCCTACCACTCCTGGAACTTTTACCACTGATAAACACACCGTCATAGGAGAGTTTCAGGATAACAAAGTGTTGTGTGCTAAGTAATCTTTTCCTTACTCTGCACCTATTTGGCTCAGTTGATTATTGTCAATGGTAATGGCTCTTTTAACACATTAAACACATTCACCAGGTAGCTTTGTTCTCTTCCAAGGCCTCAAGTTGTACCTCTAAAAGTGCCAGTTTTCTCCAAAGACCATTTTGTTTTCTTTTGTTTTCTAAATAAAAAAATAACTCGATGCACAAGTCCTAAAACCACAGGTCAATTGTGTCATAGGTAAAGGATATTCAGTACATTCTTTTGTCATATGGTAAAATACTTGCTTTGTACCGAAGCAGAGACATAAAAAAGGTAAGTGAGATCATAAAGAAAAACTATGATGAGAAGGGAACTGAATACCTAGCCCTGACAGTAAAGAATAAGGAGACTCCAAATTATCTTAAACATAAACCCTACTATATGATCACTAACATGAGCCAGAAAGAACTTCCTGGCTGTCTACAGGTGAACGTGTTGAAACAGAGGGAGAGAGTCACAAGTAACCAATTCATTAGACATTTTCATCCCCTTTAAAAAAAAAAAAGAGGGAAAAGAATGAGTTTTTAGCTCCTCATTTTCAAGATAAAGAAACTGAAGTCTGCTGGAACCTGTAAAATCTAGCTGTCTGGAGGTTACCTGAGAATAATGGAATTGGAGACACCAACTCCTGTGTAACATAGAAGTAGTGGTCTGAGAGGTAGAGATTTATTTACAGAACCCAATGGTATAGCTAGAAACTCTAGTAAATAATGTAGAAAAGGTAGAGACAGGTGGAAACATGTTGACCTTCAGAGAAATACATTAGGTTTCTTTTAATTTTCTCCTAAAGAACTAAAATCTGTTCACTGACACAGCACCATAGGATGAACCTTGGCAAATTGGGAGCTCAGTCATAAGATGGTGAGTTCTTGATATTCCTTCTAAAGGAGATATATCCCAAAGGCATAATGACTTGGTCACCAAAAACAGGAGTTCTGCTATAAGAATTACTGTGTTACTTCATACTAAAAGGAATTCAAATATTAACTTTTCCAAAAATCCCACAGCCACTGACCTTGCACTGAGAGACTTCCATAATGACAATGAGACGTGAAAGCAAGAAAACTCTCTGAACTTAGGGTAGAATAGATTTTACTGGCCTCAATGACAAGCTTGTTGTACTTGGCACAGGACATGAGTGACAGGAGCTATTACAAGTTCAGGCAGCACAGCTGAGAAATGTGATAAGTAGTAAATGTCTAGTTCTAGAGAATACTGACTTTCTGTTCCATGAAGGAGCAAAATATTGTGAATTACTATTTTGGCGAAGGTCCAGTGCATCAAAAGGATCTAAAAGTTCACCATTTCACTCTACGAGAGTAATGAGAAAGAAGTACTTTCCATGTTATAGTTTATGCATCGAAAATCCAATCCAATTAAGGATATCATTAAAAGAAATAAGGTTCCCAGGGTGGTGGGTACTAAAAAGTCTAGACTAAACCATAGCAGTCACAAAGTTGTCTTCAGCTACAACGTTTGGGCCATCCATAGTTAAAGAGGTTAAAAATACGTAGGTGAGAGCAGAGCAGAATGAATGTGGTGCCACCAGCCTCCTGCTACATGTCCACATCACAAGTAATTTAACAGATTAATTAAATCACAAGTGATTGAACAGATTAATTCCCCTTCCATGGACCTCTGAGTTACAGTAATACAAAACAGTAAGTTCCTGAAGACACTACACTGTCACATTCCAAGCCAAGTAAAAAAGCAAAGCAGTTTTCTTTAGCTATAGCAGCACTATCCAGTAGGTAGCCTCTAGCCACGCATAGATTTTCCACTTGAAACGTGGCTAGTGATGTGTTGTTAGTGTAAAATATATACTAAATCTGGAAGACTTAATATCAAGATATGTAAAACATTTCATTAATATTTCTTCATATTTGCAACATGTTAAAATGAGAATCTATCAGAAATAGTGGGTTAAATAAAATATATTATTAAAATAATTTTACCTATTACTTTTTAGTTTTTTTATGTAGCTACTAGAAAATTTTAAATTATATATGTGGCTCACAATATGTTTCTATTGGTCAGTGCAGAGATACACCTTTCATATGCTACTGGTAAGAAAACAGCGGGGTGCCTGGGTGGCTCAGTTGGTTAAGTGACCAACTTCAGCTCAGGTCATGATCTCGCAGTTTGTGAGTTTGAGCCCCGCGTTGGGCTCTGTGCTGACAGCTCAGAGCCTGGAACCTACTTCAGATTCTGTGTTTCCCCCTCTCTCTACCTCTCCCCCGCTCACGCTCTCTGTCTCTCTGTCTCTCAATAATAAATAAACATTAAAAAATAAAAAAATAAAAAAAAGAAAACAAAACAGGGGCACCTGGGTGGCTCAGTAGGTTAAGCGCCCAACTTCGGTTCGTGAGTTCGAGCCCTGTGTTGGGCTCTGTGTTGATAGCTCAGAGCCTGGAGCCTGCTTCAGATTCTGTGTCTCCCTCTCTCTCTGCCCCTCCTCTGCTCATTCTCTCTCTCTCTCTCTCTCTCTCTCTCTCAAATAAATAAACATTTAAAACATTTTTTTAAAAAAAGAAAACAAACAGTAATGGAGACATGAGTTTCTTCTTCCAAAAAGTCTTGGCTGGATACTATACTGAGCTCGGCCACACAGTCTTTGTATCCCTAAGAAGCAGAGACACAGAAAGCTATACTTTTCTAGGTGACTGAGAAACTAGCAAATCTGTGATTCTACAAAAATTAAATAAAAGAACTATGAAATAAACTATCCATGTTGGAAATCACTAGAGCTTTTAAAAGAACAAGAGAAAAGGGGCTTAAAGAATCATGGGAATCGACCTCATTCAGATGGATGTATTAAAGATAATCAATATGAGGATTTTGTGAATTCAGAGGTAGAAACTAAAGTGAGACATACTCCACAATGCATTTGTAATCTTGCTGTAGGCATTGATAAACCAATCCCAACAGTGAGGTTCTGCTGTAACAAGGTGGAGATTAGTTTGGTCTACATCTATTGCAATGCCCTTCTTGTATTCTTTCCTGTACTACAGAGCTAGAAAGGTAAAGAGTACATGTCCCAGACTCTGTAACAGTGTAGGTTCCAGATGGGAGTTCTGGCTCTATCAATCAGATACACAAATATGAGACTTGAATTTGGAACTGAGTATGCAGGGAAAGAGTGGAGCAGAGCAGTCGTGTTGCGAGCTTGGTTCTCAAGCTGAGAGCTGGAGGAGCAGAGCTTCAGTTGGACAGGCAACTTTCCCATGGTGGCCAAGGCAGCAACTCCGCAGCCCAGTTTTGACATGAAGATTTGGGAGTGGTTCCTAGAAGCTCAGTCTAATATCTGTCTCTTCAAGTATAAAACATATACAAAAAGGGTACTTATAAGCTTGTTGGAATGAACTGATGCATAAAAAGGATTAGCACAGTGATTGGTACCTAAAAAGCAATTAATAACTGTTAACTATTATTAGAATTTTAATATTAGTTATCAGAATTTGAATTCGGGGTTGATCATGGGGGAATTCTGCATAGCAAGTCAGATTTTGGCCAGAAGTAAAAGTGATGAAGTTTTCCACTCATGACAGACCAAGAAAATCCCTTTATCTGGAGTCACGTATTGAAGAAAAGTTAGAGAAACATCTTCCATCAATTCTTAAAAGATGATAACTCTCTCATGTAGGTAAGTGTAAGAAAGCTAGACTAGAGGAACTTGCCACATAACATTATATTCCAGGGAGCTAAGTACCTGGGACTGTTCAGGAAGATGTATGAATCTGGAGAGTCCATAAATAGAAATACCTCATTCAAAAGAATGATGCAGAAACCAAAATAAACAAAAAATTCTTTGCTGCTTAGTTCTAAAACTAATGGAGGATGTTAAATAACGGTTGAACTAATTTTCTAAGACTTCATTGCTGGCTTCATTTCTAGAGGGTGTCATTAGTTAATCCTTTAAATGGCTATTGAACAGGGTGCCTAGGTGGCTCAGTGGGTTAAGTACCCAACTCTTAATTCTGGCTTAGGTCATCATTTCACGGTTCTGTGGGATTGAGCCCCGTGTCCCACTCTGCACTAACAGTGCCAAGCCAGCTTGGGATTCTCTCTCTCCCACTCCCGCACATGTGCGCTCTCTCTCAAAATAAATAAGCGTTAAATATAAGTAAATAAATAAACAAAGAAACAAATAAATAGCTATTGAGCCTTCCATGTGCCAGGCACTGGCACTAGGCTAGGCAATGGGGATAAAACGTCAGGAAACAAATCAGTGGCCCATAGTTGCAGTGTGAGGGTTGATAGGAGCTGAAATGAGAAAGGAATCGAGTTTCACTGGAACTTAATCTGTCTTAGGAGACAGTTCCCAGGATGAGGGGGAGTCAGTAGCATGATATTCCCCATAAATTTTCATTCCTTCACTTTGCACTTGACATCAACCTTCTTCCACATTACCCTTTGCCCAAGAGAGGACCAACAACCAATCTAGAAGAAATGCTATGACTGTATGGCAAAAGCTGAGGGAGCAACTTTAATTGTTTTAAACCATCTCAAATTTGCAAAAAAGTTACAAATATCACACAAAAAAATTGATTCCTGAATCATATGAGAATAAGTCACTGACATGATGTGCCATCATACTCCAAGAAGTTAATGTCCATTTCCTACAAACAAGGACATTCTGTTTCACAACCACTACGGAGCCATCAATATTAAGAAATTAGCACTGATACATTACCACCAGCTAATCCTCAGACCCCACTTGAATGCCACCAGTTGTTCTAGTAATATCCTTTACCAGGATCCACTTCAGAAGTATGTGTTGCCCTTAGTTGTCACATCGTTTTAGTCTCCTTCCACCTGGAACATTTCCTTGACTTTAAGAACCAGGTACTTTCAGTAATTTTGTAGTAATTTTGATTACTCTGATATTTTCTTGTGAATAGACTAAAAATATCACAAATGTGAGGTTGTTTTCTTCCCCTTGCATCCTATCAAGTGGTAAACAATCTCTATTTTTACCATTACTACTAATGTTCACTTTGATCACTTGATTAAGGTGCTCTCTGTCAAATTTCTCTACCACAACCTTAGTTTCTATCTCCCTGTAATACGTAGCCTGTGGAGAGTCACTTTTAAAATACATGAATATCCCTTCTCTCATAAATTTTTTAAAGTATCCACTTATTTATTTATGTCAGTATGAATTCATGGTTCCTGATTCTATCTGTTATTCTCATTACTCACTTGGATGTTCAAACTGTCTCAGGTTTGGTCAGTGGGAGTTCCTGCCAACTGGCTCTGCGTCTAGTTGATGTTGTTCATTCCTTGAGCATTTTTTTTTTTTTTTTACTTTCTGGCACAAAAAGATGTTCTAGGTTTATATTGTACTTTCCATGCTCAGCCTGGAGTCAGCCATTTCTCCAAGAAGCCTTGGATGTCTTATGGTTGAAAGTAAGAGCATCGTCAGCTGTCAGCCACTTCAGAGAGTACCATAACTGCAGAAGCCCCCTTGCCCAAGGTCACACCCCTGGGCAGCCCAACTGAGGCAGGTGTCAAAGTCTGTGTTAGAGTGTACCTCCTAGAAAACCCAAACTGCAGCTGAAGCCAAGTGTAGTCACTAGTTGTATTCATTGATATTGGGGTGTTACTGCTCCCAGACCCTCAGTGGGCAGAGGATTTTGTGTCTGTGTGCACAAGTATATTTACAAGTATATTCTTCTATATATCTGTGGTAACTTAAATATAGCCTCCCAAGTGTTATCCACATCCTAATCCTGGAACCTTGAATGCTACCTTATTCTGTTAAAAAAATAAAAATAAAAACAAAAAAAAGAGGAGAGCCTTTATCAAGTTAAAAATTGTGAGATGGGGACCGTATCCTGGATTAACAAGGTGGACTCAGTGTAATCACAATAGTACTTACACAAGAAAGACAGAGGCATCAGAATGAGAGAAGGAGACACAATGATAGAAGCAGAGGCCAAGATGAAACAGAGCCACAAGCCAAGGAATACTGGCAGCTTTTAGAAGCTGGAAAAATAAAGAAAGTAGATTCTCTCCTAGCTTCCAGGAGGACTGGGGCCCTGCCCACACCTTGAGTTCAGCCCAGTGTAACTGATTTTGGACTTGTGGCCTCTAGAACCTTTGAGAAAATAAATTTCTGTTGTTTTAAGCCACCAAGTTTTGGGTGATTTGCTACAGCAGCCTTAGGAAACTAATCCAATTTCTATCATGACACAGAAGCCTTTCTCACACAGCTCAGACTCTGATACCACTCTCCTCACTCTGGTGACTTCCAAAATCATCTAGTAAAAAGCCCCTTGAGAGAATGACCTTCTCATCTTGCTCAGACTCAGAGAACTCATGCCAGGCCACACCCTATATAAATGGTTTCCTTACCCCACTGAGGTTCCCATTCATAGCATCTCACACCAGGCTGCCTTTCTCTATACCTGTTCTCTTTCCCTTCTTGCACCCCCACAACCATTCCAATCCACTTCTCCCTGGATACACCTTTCCCCCACATTTGCAACCAATAACCACTTTCTCTCTTCTCATCATAGAAGGCCTGGCATTTATTTTCTGAGAAAGTGAACCAGTCCCCAGATTTGAGCATATCAGGCACCTGGAGGATTAAGGAGAAGTCTTCATATTGAAGATGGGTGTCTCCTCCTCTGCCTTTCTCCAAAAAGGCTGACAGTCAGGCTTGCACTCAACTGGGGAAGAGATAAGAGGAATCTTCTATGGAGAAAGTGAACAGCCTCAAAGAAGAGATCTACACAGGGGTGCCTGGGTTGCTCAGTCGGTTGAGCGACCAACTTCAGCTCAGGTCATGATCTCATGGTTTGTGAGTTCGAGCCCTGGGTCAGGCTCTGTGCTGACAGCTCAGAGTCTGGAGCCTGCTTCGGTTTCTGTGTCTCCCTCTCTCTCTGCTCCTCCCCCACTCATGCTCTGTCTCCCTCTGTCTCAGAAATAAATAAACATTAAAAAAATTTTTTAAAGAAGAGATCTACACATACTGATATTTGGAGGCACTCTCCCAACAAAAAGGCTATTTCACTGCTTGTAAGTCAGTAAGTACTACCCAGGCACACTAGCCCTGATTGGAGTCTTCATCAGTAAAACTTGATGGAATGGAAGCAAAATATCACCAAATTATTCAGGAAAATTCCAGAATGAAAGATTTTATTAAAAAGCAAGAATACAATGGGGTGTCTGGGTGGCTCAGTTGGTTAAGGCTCCAACTTTGGCTCAGGTCATGATCTCCTGATTCATGAGTTTGAGCCCCATATCGGGCTCTGTGCTGATAGCTCAGAGCCTGGAGCCTGCTTCAAATTTTGTGTCTCCTCTCTCTCTGTCCCTCCCCCACTCATGCTCTGTCTCTCTCTCTCACAAAAAATAAATAAACACTAAAAAAATTTTTTAAAAACACACTAAAAAAAGAAGACAAAAGAACCCAGAAAAAAAATAGACAATTTAGGGAACAGCAAAACAAATTTTAAAATATACATTATATTCTCAGAAAGATAAAAGAAAAATGGGATTCTGTAACAGACAACAAGAAAGAGCTCTTAGGGCTTAAAATAAAACTGATTAAATTTTAAAATTCAAGGAAAAATAGTAACTATACAAAATTAAGGATGTGTTAATTAACCCAATTATAATCATTTCACAAAGTATACATATATCAAATCAACATGTTGCATACTTTTTTTTTTTTAACGTTTATTTATTTTTGAGACAGAGAGAGACCGAGCATGAATAGGGGAGGGGCAGAGATAGAGGGAGACACAGAATTGGAAGCAGGCTCCAGGCTCTGAGCCATCAGCCCAGAGCCCGACGCGGGGCTCGAACTCACAGACCATGAGATAGTGACCTGAGCTGAAGTCGGACACTTAACCGACTGAGCCACCCAGGCGCCCCTACATGTTGCATACTTTAAATTTATGTAGTTTTATTTGTCAATTATACCTCAAAGTTGGAGGGAAAATAAAGAAAAAAAATATTTTTGTTTCTTTTGTTAACGTTTATTTATTTATTTTGAGAGAGAGGGAGAGGCAAAGAGAGGGAGGGAGAGAATCCAAAGCAGGCTACACATTGTGAGTGCAAAGCCCGACGTGGGGCTTGAACTCACAAACCATGAGATCATGACCTGAGCCAAAATCCAGAATCAGACACTTAACTGTCTGAGCCACCCAGGTGCCCCAAGAAAAAAATTTTATATAAACAGATATTCAGTAGAGGAGTTCAAAGTTAAAATTGAGGCTTCTTTCCACAAAGTAGAACAAAAAATAATAATAATAAAGGAAATATAAAATTAGAGAGAAAATATGAGGAAAAAGAGAATCAGTCTAGACTATATAGTTTTGAGCTAATAGAAATTACAGAAATAAAAATAGGACAAATTATCAAAAGTACAATACAAAGTTTATCATAAATGAATAGCGTAAATCTCAAGGTTGACTCTCGATAGGTAAAAGCAGAACAAAAGAAAACAACAACAACAACAACAAAATCCCAACTCACATCAAGCAAGATTCGTCATGGTAAAATTTTGAAACACCAGGGATAAAAAGAAGACTAAAATCTTCCAGAGAAAAAAGCTAGTTGCATACAAAGGAATAGGAATTAAAATAGAATCAAACTTCTCTATAATCTAGAATTCTATATCCAGTCATGTTATTAATTAAAGGTGAGGGTGGAATAACAATATTTTCAGATTGGAATGGCTCAGAAATCTGTTTCCCGTGAACCCTTTTGTATTAGTCAGGAGAGGCCAGAATGCCAGCAATGCCAAAAATCTCGAATGCTTAATAAACCAAAGGTTTCTCTCCTGGCATACTTGGAATTTGTGTGAGTACAAGAAATTTCCCAGGTCGACCATCTTCCATGGCAATTTATCAACCAGTCTTATTTTTGGTTTTATGACTTTCTCTATACAAGGACTGGTATCTCCCTCCATGGAGAAAGATAGTGTTTTTGTCCAAACTGGCGCTTATCATTCCTACTCCTAGCCCATTGCCCGGAGCTAGTTAATGACCTACACGGCTACAAAGAGGCAGTGGAGTGTCACCCTCCTATCTATCCAGGAAGGAAAGAAAGATTATGGAGAGGTACTAGACATGTCTACCATATTTATTTTAGGAAGCCACTGTGAGATGTGCTCAAGCAAAACAAAGGAGTATCCAAGAAAAGAGAAAACATGAGATCCAGAAAATAGGGATTCCACATCATCAGGCCTGGAAAGCATTCAGTCCAGACTAAAGCAGGAAGACTCAGGGCTCTGGAAAAGAGGTCATGAAGGGAGAAAAACAAAATGGAATTAATAGCCTATGTGTGGAGATTTGGAAAAAAAAAAAAATACCATTGTCAGCAATGAAAAATATTCAATCAAGTTCTTAGAAAACAATGTAAATAAAAACATGTAGGAGGGTTCCTGGCTGGCTAAGTCAGTAGAGTATGAGACTCTTGATCTCAGAGTCAGTTAAGTATATGACTCTTAACTTCAGCTCAGGTTGTGGCTTCATGGTTGTGAGACAGAGCCCTGTGTCAGGCTCCACCCTGAGCATGGAGCCTGCTTGGGACTCTCTCTCTCCTTCTCTCTCTGCCCCTCCCCCACTCATGCTCATGCCCTCTCTCTCTCCCTTTCTGTCTCTCTCAAAATGAAGAAATAAACATCAAAAAAAGAATAAAAAAACGTGATAATTGGAGGAAATAAAAGTTATATAAGACAAATTATATAAGAAAGAAAATTTAATTATATTCACTACTTGGCTTAGCAGTAACATAATTTATCTGGTCATGATAATGTAAATATTGACTATTACTAGATACAAAAAAATATTACATAACTTTATTGGAGTAGGAATGAAAAGAAAAGGGGTGTAAGAGAGTTACATACTCATCAGCTCATACCAAGACATCAGTATTTCATGTCTGAAGGTAGTAAATCAAGGAATAAACACAGTATGTGTGTTATTCAACCACTCACATTGACTCTTACACTCTTTCTGAAGATGCTGTCTGCCTCCTGGACTGAGCCACCACTCCCATCTCCACCACTTTAGCCAAGGTCCCCAAATGGCCACAGTTAATGTAAAATCCAGTGCTTAATGGCCCATAAACTACACTTGTTGAGGGCCTGCCCATGCCAAGTCACTCCTCCACTCCCGAACTTCAATGGACCCTTGTACCACAGGGTGTGGAATAAGGCTTCTGGAGGGGCCACCAAGGGGCCAAATGGCATGACACTCCCCATGGAGTAAACTCTGACGAAAGAGACAAAGGAGACAAGAGAAAGCCATACAGATAAATCTCCCTTCCTTTTCCTATCCGCACAAGATTGAGGGTGGGGTGACTCATCACAGCCCATGTGGAGAAGTCATATGCTGAGGTGACATGCTTGCTGAGTATCCACCATGTAATGCATTACATGGCAATCTTTGTAACTTTCCTTGCTTCCCTTCTCTGTTGCTTCACCTTCACCTCTCTGGACTTGTACTCCCCAAATAAAGTGTCAAGATATTAATTCCTGAGTTAACCTGTTTTTAGAAAATCTAGGTTAAGATGGCATACTATTTTAGTTTATTATATTTATTTATTTATTTATTTATTTATTTCAAAGTTCATTTATTTATTTTGAGAGAGAGAGAGAGAGAGATAGCAAGAGTGGGGAAGGGGGAGAGAGAGGGGGGGAGACAGAGAATCCCAAGTAGGCTCTGTGCTGCCAGCTCAAACTCACAATACTGGGAAGTCGTGACCTGAGCCAAAACCAGGAGTCGGACGCTTAACAGACTGAGCCACCCAGGTGCCCCAAGACAGCATATTATCTTTATTTTATTTCATTTTATTTTTTTTAGCATATTATCTTTTTTTTAAAATTTTTTTTAACGTTTATTTATTTTTGAGACAGAGAGAGACAGAGCATGAATGGGGGAGGGCCACAGAGAGAGGGAGACACAGAATCTGAAACGGGCTCCAGGCTCTGAGTGGTCAGCACAGAGCCGGATGCGGGGCCCGAACTCACGGACCGCAAGATCATGACCTGAGCCGAAGTCGGACGCTTAACCGGCTGAGTCACCCAGGCGCCCAAGCATATTATCTTTAAATGCAGCAATAAATACTTGAAGAAATGGTTTCCTCTGGGAAGTGAGACTACAGTTTAGGGAAAGTGAGACAGAAGATTATTTATAAGCCTTCTGATACTACTTATTTTTAAAACTTTGTGTTTTATTTTCATTAAGAAAAATTAATGTTAAAAGAAAATACGTGATGACTACCATTATATGGATTTGAAATTGCTCACGTACCTTTCATAAGTTTTCCTCATAAATCAGAGAAACAAGCTAAAAATTATTTTAGTAGTATTATAATAACGTTGTGACTTAAGCCTCTGCATTCATACACATTTTATAGATTTGTCTAAAAAATCCTTTTATGAAGAGTGAAGAAAGATGTCACCTTAAGATCAATACCTCCTTGTATCCTGCTTAAAGTGCTATATTCTTGAAATGACAGCAAGTGCTTTATGGCAGAATAGCAATAAGTCAATCTATAGACTCATCTTAATAAATTATAGAGGAAAGAGAAGCAGCTAAAAAAAGAAACCGTTTTATTTTTACAGACTGTCTTTTGAAAAATGGAACTGAGGGTGGAATTAATGATTTAATTAAACTGCTTAATGTTTTATTAAAGTCAATATGGCCTAGCGTTCCTGTGCAGCCATCAGCTTATCAATAAAACCTTTTATTTGTTTTTGCCATAGAATTCTTATTTTTCATTAGAGGTGCCTGTGTTACAGAGCCTCTAATTGTTTTCAGGAAACCATATATACGCTTATATTCTAAATTCTACTGAAAAAAAAAATCAGGTCAGGTTCTGAAGGCCTGGTTTATTCAGCTTGGTGCTACTCACTAGGAGAAGCTCGATTTCTGCTCTATTCAGCAGAATATCTGTTCAGCTTTTACAGCAAAGGAGGGACTCAAGGTCACCAGTGCAAAACCCTCTTGAGATTGATGTCTTCAGCAGGAAGCACTGAAAGACCAAAGATAATTTTCTCACTAGAACCTGTTAGTTTCTCCCCTTTCTTTGCAGTGTATTTTCTCATCCCAAACTCCCCCATTCCATATCCAGCATAAATTACCAAAGGTAAAAGCCAGTTAAAGGAAGAAGAAGTGGATAGGAGAGGCCTCCAAGATAATTTACAAACATGAACCTGTCTATTTTCATCTGAAGCATTGAGACTAGATGGGAACAGTCCTGGCAGAGAAAGGAAGAGCGTGGAGATACAAATCCAAAGAGTAAAGTGTGATCCAAGGTGTGTGTGCTCCCTGCCATCCCTGGATGTGAGTTCACTTACACAGCCTTCACTTAGAACATCTAGGACAATGGGAGACTACAGACCAGTAGTAATCAGTTACAGAGGCATGTTTTCATGACCACACTAGTCCTACTATTAGTTCTGCTTGGGTCTATGTATTGCTACAGGGAAACTTTCCAAACAAAAACTGCCTTTTAACCAGAAAGGAGGATCTGTCCTTGCAATGCTGAAGTCTATGCTCACAGGTCAAAGTGTCTGTGGGCAGGTCATGTTCTCACACTCTCTTCAAAGAAGTATCTTCTCTAGAGCCTCATTGCACAGAAAACAAAGACACACAGAAGAATGTTTTAATCAAATTATGACACACATACTTCAGGTCGACCTGATGCTACAGACTCATTTTCTCCACATTTAAGCCTAATGGATTTTATGACACTTATTTAAAAATTTTTAATTCACAGGTTTCACATGATTTGGCTTACAAGAGACTGACCAACTGGCTTGACTGGTTTTTAATGTAATTAACTTGCTTCATAATGTAGACATGCTTTTGACTGTCCCAGGTTACTCTCTTTGCTTATATTCCCCCCCACCCCCTCTTTTTTCTTCTATACCATTTGTCCCTTATGTGTTTTTTTTCTCACTTTTAATCCTCTGTCCTAAGTGTTTCCATCTCTTTATTTTTACCTTGATCGTGGAATATGGAATATGAATTGGATTCCTTTTTCTCATTCTTTTCTTCACCTTTTTGTTTCTAAGGAGTATGTGGTAAGGAAACAGGAAATTAAAGTTAACAATGGTGTTTTAAAAATAATGAACAATTATAGAGAAACATAGATACAGATATAGATACATACCTATATATCTTCAGTAAATGATCTTTTGTTCCTAAAACACAGAACAACAACAACAATACATATATTCTTACTATCAACCCCCAGAATTAATAACTTTTAATATTGAATTAATTGCTCCAATATTTTCCCAGTATGGATAATCTAAGATAAAACTGCACAGGCAATTTGTGCTTGCATTCTTTTAAGGAAAGAAGGGAGAAAGGCAGGGAAGGGAGGAACTAAAGTTCCCTTTCACAACCATCAACCTCATTTTTCATTTCTCTTTATTCTCTGCCCTACAGGCAACTCCCCCACACCAGGCAACCAGTAGCAAAATATACATAATTTTTTCAAAATTTTCATACTTATCCAGAAATAACACACTATACATATCCTTCTGCCACTTGCTTTTTAACTCAACATTAAATTTTTGAGCTAGATCCCTGATGATTTATATAGATCTAGGGCACTGTCATTCATATCTTTGTCAAAAGTCCCCTCACTACTTGCTAAGCACTATTTGCTAAGTATATAGGGACAAGCTTATCTCCTTTATCCACATGAAATCCCCTCTTAACTATATTCACATCACTGAAAAATGGAGTTTACTTTGGCAAATTCACAGTAGAACAACTTTACAATAAAGTCCAGATTTAAAACAAAAATGAAAAGCTTTCCTTTGAAAAGTTTAAATAATTTTATACTTGAAAAAAAAAAAAACATTTCACCAGCTGGCTAAATTAAGGCACTACAAAAGTTCAGTCCAAGAATACTCCTTGGCTTTGAATCTGTTGCCTTTTCTTGTAGTTGGAAATCGGATACATTTTTTCCCAAAAGCTCTTGCCAATGTATACTTTCTTCTAAAAGAGTTAAATAAATGTCAATAGGCAAGCCAGCTCCCTTAATAATATTTCCTTCACTCAGATGATCTATTTTGGTTGAAGTTTGGCATACAGAGATGCTCTCATTCTTCCTGACACATTTCCAGAATATATGTAAATAAGGTTCATATCCTTCTAAAGCCTTTTGCTCCAACGATGTTCAGTATAAAACATTTCTTCTCCCCACTGCCCTGAAGCCTCACTGTCTCTTTATTTTGATATTCTGAGAAAAAGGAAGATGTTTTTTAAAATTTCCTCCTTGTCATCCCATGGCCTTGTCCTACTAGTGATTGCTTTAGGAATTACTTCAGAAAGTATTTATCTAGTTTTACATTTATTCTGCTTCTTTAATCTCTCTCCTGGACCTCACTGGTCCTTGACCTTTAGAATTTTAATGAAAGCTCTCAGGAAAGGCACACATGTGCACAATGACTACAACATTATACGTAGGTGTATCAGAAGGATGGTGGATCTCTCGATATCCACCCGGACCCCAGGTTCAGGTCCCTGAATTACACCCAGCCTGTGCCAATCAATACCCCCCCCTGCTGCTGTTTTTGACCCCTCAACTAGAACACCAGCAACCCCCCCCCTTCTCTCTTGCTTCCCACTTTCCCAAACACTTGCATCTCAGGCACAAAACAAGCTAATTCTGCCCCAAATTTTAAAGTTGTGGGGTGGTATCATTTTAGGAACCATAAAACCTGTCCTGTACTGCCTGATGGGGATAATGCTGCCTAATCTGTTGATATGACAAAAATTATCATTTGCTAATGAAAAAAGAAGCAAAGTGAATGAAACCGAGCAAATCCACCCAATATTGAAAAGCATGCCGTTTCTGTACAGTTAAACAACTTGGTTGATCTATTCTCTCCCCTGCAAATGTTTCCTGCCCTTTTGCTATCCATTCTTTACTTCAAAATACTTCTCTCTATCCTTTCCACAACATGAACTTGAGAGACCTGAAGGTTAAGGCCTGCAGGTGTTAAAAGAATTGCTGGTCATGCAAGCTGCCAAAAAGCAACTCACTCCAGATATTCTGGAGAATTCAGTGCTGAAAACAAGGAAACATGACCTTTCTGTTTTAGGATACCATTTGTTTTATGTTTTTTCCCCCAGTCCTACCAGGAATTCAATGGTGAAAGCAGGTGACAACTAAGGTAATACCTGTGTAGACTCACCTTAAGCCCTTCAATGACTCATCTTTGTTTGTATCATATGTATTAGAAGAATAAAAAACACAGTGATTTCTTAATTGTTTCTATGCATCTTATTTTCCTGAAAAATTAGTATTTAAGATGATTTCCCTTCAACATGCTTCCAAAGGAAATTCCTCAGTCACCAGTTGACTCATTGAGAGAATACAAACTTATTTTAACATCAGCCTAAGTAAAACACACTACAGAAGATAGTTATGTTGCCTAAAATCACAGAATGTGTTCTTGAGTCAAAGGTATGTCATTTAGGACTTAGACATTTATTCTGGATGATCTGCACAAGTGTTACTCTCTATCTTGATAGATGACTGGGATCTTCAGAGTTTCTAGAATGACTGCTGTTAGTGACAAAATGAAAAGACATGTGTGTATATACGGTCTGCTCCATGTAATCCTGTCACTGTGTCACAGAGTAAGTTGTGGTAAGTCTTTCATGGTCTGGATTAGGCAGCCTCACTCTAGGGTGATAATACTGAATCCAACCTGCTCAACCAAACTCATGTCCTTTCAAACGTAGTATCTCATGCAACCTACTACCCACTCCCACCCCCCATATCTGCCAGCAAATCTAGCTAGATATTCCTAAAGACTTTAATTGAAGCCCATGTCTTTCTTATTCTTACTGTCATTGCCCTCATCCACACTGCCATGCTTTCATTTTCTATTTAGCACCCTCTTATGGTCTCCCTAGCCAAATCCATTGTCTACCTGGCTGCTAAGAAATCTTCCCAAAATGCCACTTTTGTTATGTGAGGAACTTCTGACATCTCTGCTCCCCAGCAGTGGTAGGCAGCATAATGTCTCCCAAAGGTGTCCACACCAGACATCTGTGACATGTCATATTATGTGACAAAAATAACATCCTTTACATATGTAATTAAGGCTACATATCTGAAAATAGGAACTTTATCCTGGACTGTCCTGGTAGGCTCAATCCAATTACATGAGATCTTAAAAACAGAGGACCTCTCAGGCTGGAAAAAGAAGAAATGCAGAAGAAAAAGCCAGAGAGATTCAAAACATGAGAAGGACCTGACTCATCATTATGGGCTCAGAGAGACAGGCAAGATGACAAGGAATGTAAGTGGCCTAAAGGAGCTCAGAGAGGCCACCAGCTGACAGCCAGCAAGGAAATAGACCTCAGTCTTATGTCCATAAGAAAATGAGTTCTGCCAACAATGTGAATGAGTTTGGGAACAGATTCTCGCCCAAAGCCTCCACCAAGAGCCCAGCCCAGCAAACACCTTGATTTTACTCTTATGAGACCCAGGGCAGAGGAATCAGACATCTGAACTAAAGCACCATAAGATAATAAGTTTGTGCTGTTTAAAGCAACTAAGTGTGTGATCATTTGTTATGGCAGTAATAGAAGACTATTACACTAGCTAATCAATCCAAACTCTCTTCCTACTCTGCAAGACATATCAAAGTCTGAACTACTTCACTAATCCCAACTAATTTCCCTCAGCTCACAAACACTGGCTTTTAATTTCTGCCAGGCCAAGCTCAGCTTGGTACTCAGAGCTTACGTTCTTTGGTGAAGAAAATAAATATCAATATACAAGTGACTAAATAGTATAAATTCAGAGAGTGTGTGATATACACAGAGTTGTGCCATCCTGATCCTCTGCATAAAGGACTGTCCAGCCATGGAGAAAGGCAGTCAGCAGGCAGCTCCAGCTGTCAACTCTTTCAGGACCCACTAGAGCTGCAGAGAGCCACTTTTCTCAAAACCATACCCTTTCCAAGGAAGTCTGTATCAAGTAACTAAGTGGGGAAGGCGAGCAGCATTTTGGTTCAACACAGGCCACTCTCACAAGCAGTATTCACTCCAGAGTTCCCCACAGGGCTGGCTGAAGCTTTATAAGGCCCACATTGCAGTTCACATTCTTCCTGTGTCCAATCCTGCTCCCTGTTTCCTTTCATTGATTAATTTTTAATAAACAACTTGGACTGCAAACTCTACTTTAGCAGCTGTTTCTGGAGAATTCACGCTGTGATAGAGTAATAAGTACTAACAAGAAAATTAAGGCAAGTTAAAGATACAGTGTCTGGGATAGCAACTCAGAGAAATGGGATATCATAAAAATGTCATGCTACAAAGATTCAGAAAGGCGATATAAAAAAACTATTTTAAAAATTATGGCTAAGTTTATATGAAAGTAATACATAATCCAAAAGCAAGAAACAAAGGTGAAACTGAAAATCAAAACAGTAAGAATGTAAGCTGACATGGATGAGGTATGGGAGGTAGTTGGATCTGGAATTAGGACTTGATGGCCAAGGGCTTTGATTTTAATGCGCACACAGGGGCAGGAGAAAAGGACTTAGGCCCACGTGAATCAGAAATTGGAGCTGAGACCTTGCATAAACCTGGGAAACTAAAGAACTGCACCCTCAGTAGAAGAGGGACTGGAAATACTAAACCCATCTGTCATTGAAAACTACAAAGAAGCCTGCTCTGATGTTGTTCTGTAAGTAGGAGAAAGAAATATACCACTAGAAGCCACATGCCCAACATTGTACTACACATGCTTTTGGAGTTCCACTTAGGTAGTATAAGAATTTCCAAAATGATAATTCAGATAAATATGTCATAAGCCAAAATATCTCTGAAGAATCAAGCAGCAGCAAACCAGTCTGCCCTAGATTCCCTCAAGAAAGAACAATACCAACTGAAGATGAGATCACAGTTATGACACAGTATCCAGGATGAGTGCAAGGCAGACAGAATAGATTATAAACTAAGTATAATTAAAATCAGGCAAGAGATTCTTAAAAAGGCATAAAAACTATAAGAAAATACTCAAATACTGAAAAAAAAGGAAACCTGACAGATTTGAAGAAAAACACAAATAGAACCCCTAAAAATGAAAATTTTAATCATTGACAGTAAAATTCAATGACTAGGTTAACCAGCAGATCAAACAGAACTGAAGAGACAATTAGCAAAGTAGAAAATGGAACATTGAACAAATGTTCCCAGATCCCATGAAAGTGTGCCACTCAGATTGCCCTTCAAGATACTCTGTTGAGGAGAGCATAGTTGCTCAATAGCCCCTCAATAGTTACTCTCTGGTTGTACCACTTAGTTCACTTTGAGGTCTATTCTCCAGGGTACAAGAGCCAGTCCATTCCTACTCAATATGAAATTCTTCTAATGGGCAACTTCTGTTCAGCAACTCCCCCATCAAAACCTCTCCAGAACTACTTTCAAGTCCAAGTTGTTAGAATCCTCCTTTCCTTCTCTCCTTTCACATTTGTCAGCTGTGCATGATGATCTGATGGCTTTCCCTGTCTATTTTTGCTCTCTCCCTCTTCATCTTCCATTACCTCTAATTAATCTCTTGCATATCTAATCCTGCCTTGACTTTTGTTTCTTCGAAAAGCAAAACTCACACGAAAATAGAATTAAAATAACCAAGCAACATTAGCATTGAATAGAGGAGGAAGTAATCAACATTAGGACATTTAATAGCTCTTTTATTGTATAAAGATGAAGAGTTTGGTTAGACTTTTATTGTGTTAAGAATGCATGTTGAAAATGTAGAGACAAACTCTTAGATTACAAATGGAGTGCATTTTTTCAAATGCAGAAGAGAGGAGTATCATTAATAGAAGTATAAAAGAAGAAAAAGCAAAGCAAGAGAAGAGCGAGGTAACTAAAAAGCAAAATTTATGATGGTGGAAAAACCCAAGCAAAGTAATCACAATAAAATTCATTGAAACTGAAACTATTATATGAGCTTATTAAGAATAAAGCTACATATGATATACATGATAAAATTATATATCATATATATGATAAAATTAAAAATGCATGAGCTTATTAAAAATCAAGCTATATATGATAACAAGAGAAATACCTAACTTTAAGTTCCCCTCAAATAGAAACTAAAGTTGTGTAGAAAGATTTTCTAAGAATAGATTTCATAAAAGTGAGGTCACACTTTTAAGATCAGAAAAAGAGTTTTAAGGTTTTTTCAAAGAAGTGTTACAGGGAAAAGGAGAAGCATTTCATAATGATAAATGAAATTTACTGGAAATATAATAATGTTGAACCTCTAAGCACCTAACAACACAGCTTGAAAATTCATAAACAAAAATATGAGAAAAAATTTCCAAAATAAATTAAGAAATACATAATTATAATGAGATAATTTGCTATACCTCCCTTAGAAACTTAGAAATCAAGTGAATAAAAGTTATTTAGAATATAGAATATTTGAATATCACAATTAACAAGAGTAATCTAATATATATATATATATATATATATATATAATCTAGCAATGTTAGGGAAAATATATTCTTTTAACTATGCATGGAACATTTACAAAAATTAATCAAATTTAATATCATTGAGCAAAACTCAACAACAAAGCACTGACATAAATCACAGACCTCATTCCCCAATCATACAAAACTAGACATCAACAACAAAATCACCCCCAAATCCTGTACATTTGAAAATATTTTTTAAAAAGTTACAGAATTTAACACGTTAAATAATCTGTGGTTCAAAAATTGAATTGTAATGGAATTTTGAAAATAATTTAGAATTGAACAGCAATTTCTAAAAAAGCACTGTAATTCATAACTAGTGGGATACAGCTGATGTCATTTGAGAGGAATTCACAACCAACCTTAAATTCAAATATTAAAAGAAAATTGAAAATTAATGAGTTAAGTATCAAATTCAAAAAGTCAGTGTAAAATTTAAAAGGCAAACCCTGAAAAAATAAAAGCAAAAAAAAATAATGAAGAAAAGAGAATGAATGGGTAGGATGGAGGTGGGTTTTTTACTTTAGACAGGATGGTAAGAAGGGCCAAAGGAGTGGCCATTTGAAAAGAAATATGCAAAAAGGAATATTTTAAGATATTAACAAAGTATTTTTTAATAACAACATGCACATTTTGCATCCTGCCCTACCATGGAAAGAGACAGAAACTTGGCTTACCAGTTTCCTGTTCCTAGCAGGTATATATATAGAATGGAAAAATCATGCATGTCTTGGCTCATGAATCCTCCCTCAGGGATAAAGCCATAGATGCAGCAGGTGCTCTGAGAATAGATCCCTTGAGGAGATGATGATGACAGACTGTGTAAAGGGAGTTCATACGCCTGAAATTAGAGAGCCTCTCAGTTCTGTTGCCCTGTTTCCCATGAGAGCCAGCATCTACACCTTGTGTCCCAGCCTACACAATAATGTACCCTTTGTGGGAAGAAAATTCACCCTGGCCTCCTCTAACAGCAAGCAGGACTGCCTCTCCTACTTGCAGTTGCACAGGACTTTGGTGCCACTCAGAGGCATGTGTTCCCAATTCTAAAGCAACTTTTGCTTGTCCCTTTTGCTCTTCAGACCCTGTTGAAAACTCCATCCAGAGTAAGCTAATTACTCAACTTTCTCCTATCACATTGTCCTATCATTGTCACCAATGCAGGCCATCCATTGTCACCCAGACTTTCACCCACAATTGTTCTATAGCTCCACTAATTGGATCCAACCTTCCACACCTGCCAACCTTCAGAAAACCCACTAAGGAACTCCCTATTACATCACCCTACACTATTTCTCTCAATAGTGCCTATCTGGTCATTTTCTTGCTTCTTTATTTTATTGTTTCTTTCATGTCTACCCCCATAAGAATGTAATCTCCATGAAAGCAGGGACCTTTCTTGTCTTGTTCACTACCATACCCGCTAAAAAGATAAATGAATTTCTCCCATATATCCAGGGAATCTTCTCTCCATATGAAGACAGGAGGGAAGATCACTAGCATGAATGTCCATTCTTTAGTATAATCCTGCCATTTGAGAGTTTGTGAGACAGAGATAATGTTGTACAGCCCCCTCATGCCCATCTTTCTCTGCCACATGAGGATTATGCTCCTGCTATGCTGGCCCCATGCCCAGATTCAAAGGACTATACTGCATTGATTTTAGCTGGGGCAAGATGCCAGCCAAGGACCATTTGGGAAGAATTTCCCACAGTAGGCAGAAAGTGACACCTCAGATGCAAGTTTAAACTGCTCTCAGCAGCAAGCGATGCTAAACAGGCTCCATTTGAGACTGCACTGTAGGAGAGCACACCTGAGCATTCTGGAACATGACACCAGCAGCCAAAATTGTTTCTTGTGCAAACCCCAACCCAGGAAAACCTAGGAAATCCACTCACACAGCAAGAAACCTATTGAACCTTGTTAATCGCAAACAGCTTGCAGCCCCTAATTAATCCCTGCCTCCTTGAAGGGTTTTTTCTTTGGCATTTACTTATTTCACAGTTGCCTAAAACTTCAACAATAGGCAATACTCAAGTAATCTTACATTGTTTTTGGTTTTTCAGCAAAGGTGTGTGTAGAGCCACAAAATAAAATGGCAGTTGAGAAAAGATGGCCAAAGAATGGAAAATGTTATCTTAATCAACCAATAATTTTTCTGCCAAATATTCATACTGTGGCAGAAGACTACTTCTAACATGTACTAAGTAATTTGGTAGAAATTGCTGAAGACTAAATTTTAACAGGTAAAACTGTTATAATCCTGACCAATTCAGCTAACTTTTATTGAGCACCACAAAGCCAGTCAGAATGAACTCTAATTGGCTACTCCCTAGGATTTCTGAACCACCTTCAATTTTGCATCTTATAGCAAGAAGTATCTTCCAAGACTAAGTGTCCATGCTTGTCATTTTTATAGAATCTTTTATTGACTCCTGCTAATTTTTATAACTCTTATTTCCTCAATAAAATATAAGCTCCCTAAGCATAAGGATGGTGCCTTGTGTTCCTATTATGTACCTAGGGCTTAGCCCATGGGCTGGGATAGAATGGGTGCTACATAAGTGCATTCAGTTAAAGAGATGTATGGATATCGCTTTGAAGATGGCTAGATGGACGAAAGAGTGATGAATGAACCAGAGAAAGCATTATAGCTTACTCCTTAGGTACCCTGCATCACAGTCCCCTCTGATTTTAGGACAGCTGCAGTGGACAGTATGTGAAAACCTCAGACTAAACCCTCTCACTGCATTCCACATCCAACATCATCTGCATGTCTTTCTGCTGTCTGCTCAGGGCCTTCTCTGACATGGCAGGTGCCCATCCAGCCCAAGCATAGGCACATTCCAGTCCGAAGTGCAGGGGAGTTAATACCCTGGGGATGTCCTCAACCAATGAGGTGTGAGAACCAGTGGATGAATGCCCCAGCCTCCCACCCTCAGGGAGACAAGTCTCAGAGGCATTCTGCACAAGTCTCATCAAGTCTCAGCAGAATCAAGCCCCCGTTGCCTATGGCAATGCTTTCAGTCTTTATGTTGGCTTTCTCCCCCTCACTCCTTCACTGTCTGTTTCCTGAGATGACCTCCCAAATAAACTACCTGCACCCAAGTCCTTGACTTGGGCTTTGCTTTCATGGAAACCCAAAGAAAGTGTCATAATGAATCTAATGTCTGACTCTCAACCTGAGAAAGATCTACAAGGACATAAATGATCTAAGATGTGACAGCCTCAGAGAACATGGGGGAGAACATATATCACAAATGCTCCACCATTAACGAAATAATGAAAGACAAAGCACTAAACACAGTCCCTAGGCCACAGCAAATGCCTGGTAAACTGCTCTTCTCTTTCCTAGTTACTTCCCATTCTCTGTGCCTTGCTTCCTCTGTAAGTTGTGGGGGAACCCCATCAACTTCAGCCTCTAAACTACTCCCACCTCCTTCGGTGTAAAGGTCTCAGAAGGTTTCTTACCCTAAAAACTAAGGCTCTTAGTGAATAACTATATTTACACAGAGATCAAGAGATCAAGAGAAGTAGTGATCAACAAAAGTTTAACAGCTGATTTTTAGGGTAAAAATACAAGTTATACTCAAGTGTTGGTATTTAGATCTTCCACTTTTACAGAAAATATTGCTTGATTCATATTATTGGATGACTAAATAAATAGAGAGCCATATTACAAGTACCAGAGGATAATCTGTGCTGTAGGCCATTCCTATCTATACAAAGCTTGGTTGTTTGATCCATAAAGTTAAAAGTAGATGTAGTTCCCAAGATAAGCACATATAGACAAGACTTATAAAGCTGAATTTGCAAAAATTAATGTAGACATTGTAACATCTCTGGATTACGTTTTCATTTTTGTGATTTTACCCAAAGATGTGAAATATCTTAGGGTTTCAAGCACTGTGAGTAACCAGGTTAAGAGGTTTTGGGGACAGAGTGACCTCAAATCAAATCACATAGCTTTTTCATCTAAAGGCAAGGCTTAACCTTATTCCCTGATGAACATTATTGCCCTTTTGAAATGCCAACACTACATTTCATAAAATATGGAAAATACTATAATTGGACTGTCTCTTCACCACAGAGTTAGAAAATCCTTATTTAAGCATCCAAGCTTAAAGTGAGCAAACATCACAGATCCTGAAAACACATCGTGTCTTAGGAAAGAAATCACAGCACGTGCACAACTCTGATAACACATTTGCAATTCTCAAGTACTTTTTCAAACACCTTGTTTCTGCAAAGAGAAAAATCATTCCAAGTCTAGGAATTAGTGGTGAGTGAAATTGGCAACATTGGAATTCTTCACATGTCTAATCTTAACACTATGTTTGAAACAAATTAAACTTAAAACAGAAGCCCTAAATATATCTTGGGCAGAATTTATCTACACTGGTGGCAAAAAGGAATTGCAGACCCACTACTGCCTCTATCAATACACTCAAAGCTCCCAATAGGCATACCAGTAGTTAATGACATTGGCTTGCTATGCAAATACAGCTTTAAGGGAAGCCACATATCTTCATCATAATCAAAGTCATCCCTGATAAGCATGGGTTAAAACCACTGGGTTTCCCATGCAAATGTAACTTCAAAAACCAACTCTAGCCCTTTCTTCCAATCAGATTATTACCTTAAGTCTGCTTTTACAGACACTGTTGGCCCACTATCATTTCTCACTTTGTTTTCTAAATAACGTAAGTGAGCTGAAAAGTATACTAATCCTACTCAGCCAATGATATATTTTGTGATATTGTATTCAGTACTTTATTTTCTATTATTATTACAAGAAATTCTTCAAGAAGTTCTTTCAACCTTTTCAGAACATGTTTTAATTAAAATATAGAAAGAATTTTATTGTCAAAATTAACAACTTAATAGCATCAGATTTGATGTAGGATTAAAAACAATTTTGTCAAGTGAACTTTCCCATCAGTCAAAAATATGCTCTAATCAATTCCAGGATGCATATTTTTGAAACTTCAGCACTGATTTTCCTATTCAGCAAGGACATAAAAGAGAATAAAATAAACTGAAGATTTTCCACTGTGTTGGGTGCCCTCCCAGTGCAACATCCAGGGAGAATTAAACTTTGTTTCTGTCCCCTCATTTACAAATGAGTAGCCCAGGGTTCAGAGCTGTTTCATAGCTTGCTCAAGATCACATTGACAAAGGCAAGAGAGGTTGGAAATCACTTGCTAATACTTGCTGCTGCTGATACAGAAGAGAATTAATTGGATATCTCTCTCTCTCTCTCTCTCTCTCTCTCTCTCTCTCTCTCTCTCCTCTCCCTCTCCCCCACCTCCCATTAATTGGATATCTCTCTCTCTCTCTCTCTCTCTCTCTCCCTCTCCCCCACCTCCCTCTCACTTGGGAATTCTAGGAGGAGGATGTTGGAATGCTGTGACTAGTATGTACTACATCTTGTCAGAAGATGCTCAAGGAGTTTACCAGAAAACTTCCCTGGAAACCAGGAGCTAGAGGTTATTCAAACTAATAAGAAATAAGATCATTGCTCAAACGAGGAATAGCAAGATCTAGGAGTGACACAAAGAATTTATATAACCTTTGGCAGAAAATGAGCATTCAGCTAAGAACAGGAACAGAGGGTCTGTGTGCGGACACCAGTAGAGTGGGAGTTAGAAGCCACATCTTGCCAGATGCTTGTTTAGTTCAAGCCTGTCAGTGAGTTTCAAACAATCAATTAGGGAAGAAGAGAAGTGAAACAACTTTTCTCTAAATTCTTCAGTAATCAACACTTAGCACAAATCATAATGCAGAGGCTAAAGTGAAATCTGGGTTTGAAAAATAAAAATAAGCTTAGTTACCCTGACGGTTGCCAGCTGACTTTGCCACAAAGCCATGAAGGTATGTAGCCTGAGAAGACTTCTGACTCTTGCTCACAGCTGCTCCAAGCATCAAATTTTCAGGGTACCTGGGTGGCTCAGTCAGTTGGGCATCCGGCTTTGGCTCAGGTCATGATCTCACAGTTCATGGGTTTGAGCCCCACGTTGGGCTCTGCCCTGACAGCCCAGAGCCTGGAGCCTGCTTCAGATTCTGTGTCTCCCTGTCTCCCTGCTCTTCCCCTGCTCGCTCACTCCCTTCCTCTCTCTCTCAAAAATAAAACATTAAAAAAAAAAGAATCAAATTTTCATTAACAATCAATGACAACAATCACAGCCAGGGGTCACCTCTCTTGAAGGCCACAAGGAATGTGATGGGTGCTGTGAGCAAGAGTCAGAAGTCTTCTCAGGCTACATACCTTCGTGGCTTCGTGGCAAAGTCAGAGCCAACTAAGGGCAAAGGAATGGTACCAGGAAAGGAATGTTTCTGTCCTGTTTCTGCATGCTTTGGGAGTCTCCCCACTTGAGAGAAATTAATTAAGTGGTTTGAGGACAAGATTAAATGAAACAAAGGTTTCTTCCTGGGGTCAGTGGGTACAGGGAGTGCATAAACTGCAAAACCCTCATTCCTCAAGGCTAAAATACTAACAAAAAGGAACAAAACATGGCACACATCCATTGTAAAGAAGGGCACAGCGAGCCGAGGTTTGCTGTAAACACGCTGCCTCTTAGAGGTCGATATTCCTCAGCCTCTTCGGCCTTGCCAGTTGTTTCACCCAGGAGTTTAATTTTAGCTCTGTATTAATTATACATTACAATTACACATAGACATGGGCACGCACACACTCCATAATGATTATGCCACTATCGTGGACTCACTCTGGAACTTATTCAGGTCACCTCAGCTCCTGTGGGATCCGAGGTTGTTTACCTTCTAGTACCTCACACTCAGTTTTCTCTGGAGTTGCCTGCCCAGAAACAAGCTTCTTCTTCCAAAATGGAAACTGCCAATGCTTTCCAGTGGGAAAGGATTACAGATCTCTATGTCAGATGCCATGCAGGGACAAAAAAAAAAAAGTGTATATGGCGATAAAATCAAAATGTTATGACAATCCCTCTTAGGCAAGTGTGGCTTGATGTGCTTGGGAGACCATACATGTGGTCATGCCTCACAAAGGCAATCCGATTCAGAAATGTGGTTTTTAGGTTGCACAGGAAATGGATATTGAAGGCTTTTCCTGTCGTCGCTGCAGTTTTGGTGATTGCAGTTTGGGCTGGGGAACAAAGGCTCAGCAGAAATATCTCTGCACTTCCCCCAAGCCCAGCTGCTTGCCCTTGACATCTTGAAACTGGCACTTCAGTGAGCTCGTAGCCTCTGAGAGCAGTGCATGAAATGTAAGACCAGAAGCGTCTATTTATGAAGCTTGGTCACTAAATTAATCTTTCCCTATGGCCAGCTATGGAGTGGAGTTAATGAGGATGAAGCAGAAGCTGAGCTGGGACCTATTTAGCCACGGGCTGTACCTCAAGGCCTCCTTCTCTGGCGAAAGAATCAGGACAGCTCCCTCCTGACATCAAAAGGGCATGAAGCAGACCCACAGGCAGAGAACTCAGGCACCTTTTACTCCCCAAACCCTCTCTTTATCTATTATTGAAAGCCTGGCCGTGTGGTGGCTCCCACACAATGCATGCCTCCCAGGACTACAACCTTCCCACAAAAGTGGGACTTCTTCATTCGTAAATCGGTCAGATATTCATTGCGCCCCTCCCATGTCTGAGCACTGTGCCATGTGCTGAAGACACAGCAGTGAACAAGGCAAAGTCCCTTCCCTTAGAGACCTCACAGTGCAGTGGGAGTAACTGTCAAGGACCCAAAGAAATTCACACACGCTTTCAGGTCATGCTAATACCTTCATGGCGGCTATGGCATGGATGAATAGCAACCCCAGGAAGGGTGGTGAGGGAAAGCTTCTTTCAGGAAGTGTCATTTCAGCTGAGCCCTGCCCAGCCCCTCCCTCTAAAGAACACGGAGGAGGAAAAGGGACCAGAGTTACATAATCTCTGCTTTGGTAAATGCTCTTGCATTTTTTCTCCCTTATAACCTAAGGTGGGATATCTATTAGTGGGGGCCATGGCTGTGGACTGGATTCAACTTGTTTAGCCACTCAAACCCCAGGGAGGCCACAGTTTATACAGAGAGACAGATGCAGGTCCAAATTCCCATCACCCAATGTCTGTGTAACACTAAGCATGTTACTGAACTTCTATGAGCCTCCGTTTTCTCATGGGAAGAGTGGGTTGATAAAGGGAGGAATTAAATTATAGAGCAGGCAAAACACTTCTGGCATAGTTCCTGGCTCACAGTAGGTGCTCAAGGAGTCTTCATTGGAGGTGATAATTTCATACCTAATTATGATAATTAGGTATCAAATTAAGCCCTTTGTCAACTTAAAAAAATGTATTCTCACAATAAAACGGATATTATTGTTATCACCATTTTAAAGATGAGGAAACAGAAGCCAAGAGGGCTTAAGTAAATTGCTCTATTTGTAAAGCTGGTCAGTGGCAGAGCCAGTGCTCACCCCTGGTCTGGCTCCAGAACCAACAATTAACTCACTTCCCTAGCACAGCGTAGGCATGAAGAGAGTTCTAACCCCAAACCATGTCCTACTTCCTCCAGGTGGAATTAGAGGCCATCCACCTTAATATCCCATGGTCATCTCAGCTTCTTTTGAGAGGATCCCAGAGGAAAAGGGGTTCTATTCCATTCTGACCTTTTCTTTCTGGTTTCTTCTCAACTAACATGGCACAAAACTGAACGATCTTTTGGTTAATGGTATTTATTAAGAAAAGAGGCTGGAGTGAGCACGGCTAGGTCAGTCTGTACAGTGAGTGGTTTATCACGCACAAACACACTGTGACAGATTGGGTCCGGTGGAAGAAACAGCCTGTGAGCAGCATACTACTTTACCACTTATCTCCAAAAGAAAGCTGTCTCTGTAAGGATGATGAAAACTTTGCCTGACAAACCAACAAAGTGCAAAGCAGCAAAAGTTCGATGAGACTAGCCATGAAAAAAAATCCTTCCATCATTCTGTATCCCATTGAGAATTTACAATGAATTAGACAGCTGGCTACATACAAACAAAAGGGGAAACAGACTAAGAATTAGTTATTTTAATAATAACAATAACTACGGGATCAGTATTCTAGGAGAGTTGTAGGAACACCAAGAAAGATATATGAAAAAATATTTTAAAAATTATAAGATTTTTCATTTGATCCACAAGTGCATTATCATATTCCCAGCACTATTATAAACACTGGGAAACAAAACAAATAAAAATACGTACCATCAAAACAGTAATAATAATAACCACTAATATCTACCATAGTAAAACTTACCTTATTTGTATAATTGTTAAATATTATGGAAATACTAATAATTTTTATTTCCTTAACTTTGAGGTTAACTCCTGTTCAAATGCAAATATCTGACAGTGTGTACCTTTATTTGGTTACCTGTCAAGTAAACCTTCCCCATTCACCAATTTCCTGAGAGTTTATTTTGTTAAGAGAAGGGGGGAACTAAAAAGGACCATGTAATTTGAAGGCAGTGGGAGTCTGTGCCAGGTGAGTTTGTGGGGTGGGGGCAGGAAGGAGGAGAATGGTGCCTCTCACAATTTTGCCTACCAAAAACACTGGCAACACAAAAGTAATTTAACTATTATTCTAAGTAAACCACCTGCTACTGCTTTCAAAAACGAAAAAAAATCACATAACACATTTCAAAGTCAGAAACACTGTGTATGGTCTGAATTACTATTCCTTCCATTAGCATGGATAATCAAGAGTTTACTGTGTGTGTTCAATCAAAGCTAGCCCCAAGCGAGTCCTAAAATATAGCAATTATATGGTTTCCTCCCACTCCTGCCCCGCATAATGGATCCTGAAGGAGAAAGGGTGTTCAAATAGGCTGAAGCATAATTCTTAGTGCGTGGGTAAATCTGAAAGAGTGCAGCATTTTAAAATAGGTAAGAGAAAGGAGCATGGGTGTGTCCTTCCCTGAAACACCATGAGTATATTCCCTTTTGGAGGAAAGAAGATGAGGCCAGAGGGATAAAATGGGATCTGATTGGTTGGTTACTCTTTACTTCCAAAAGAAGATTCCAGGGATTGAGACCATAGGCCAATCCAAAACAGCAATTAGCCAAAAGAAGAGAAGACAAGGTGGTTGGGGGGTGGGGGGCACAGAGAGGCAGCCAGTCTCCGGGGATTGTCAGATCTCTGTGATAAGGAATGGCACCATAATGCTTGCATTTTCAGAAGTGGCCCTCCTCTTATCCTAGTTTCAAAAGAAGCCCCCTCTATTCACCTTCTCATTAAAACAGGCTCTCCAGAAAAAATGCTGAGACCACACAAAGCAGGACATTCATCACTAGGGCAACCCGTGTACTCAATGAAAGCTGGCAAGCACAAAGGGCTCACTTAAGGCTTTGCAGGGAATCTGGTTCTCTTTGCCTCAGACCATATTTCAGATTTAAAACTGGACTCTGGAAGCAAATTCTATTTTTTGTTTTTTTTGTACTAAGGGTACTTATGAAGAATGAAATCATTCTTTAAATTTTATTTTATTATTTAAAGTAGGCAACCTCTTGGGTAGTATTCAGCACCAAATTTTTATTTACCAAGGCACTACCACCATCTACATTCCAACCCATTTATACCATATAAATACAATGTGGTTAATTGTCTCCCAGGATGCCCTGGATACTAAATTTGCAAGGGCCATTCAGATATCCTTCCCAGCTTTGCCCCTACCTGCTCCCCCCTCCATACTCCCCCAACTGCCTTTCACCCATCTTCCCTGTCAAAGACCACACACACACACACACACACACACACACACACACCCCTCCTCAGGGCCCGCAAAAGCCTACCCAGCTATAGCTCAAGTGTAATGTGTAAATTGATGCCAGAATCTGGCTACAGCACTATTCACATATATAATAGAATTTACTGCAAGTCATTTTTCTCTTAGATATTATTCTTAAGGACTTTGAGATATTAAAGTTACAAACAAAAACCCTCCATTCTGTGGAGGCAGGGGGTAGCCTGTCTTACAGCAAAACCATTACAAACTAACTTTCAGTTAGGGTACTTACCTGATCAACCTTGCTTTATTCCTGGGGATCCTTTTATCTCTTTCTTTACCTGGAGATGGAATAAAACCACTACATGTGGCCAGAATAACAATATTGTATCTCAGCTTTATTTTAATTTGCTGTTGACAAAGCTTTTTCTCAGTCACTTTTCAGAAAAATAACATCTCCTGAGAAATCATCTTTAGCATATTAGAATCTCAAGCAGAAGTTCCATTGTGGACACCTGGGGCAATTTTCTCAGATATAGGACAGAATTCAGCTGGAGTGTGAAATTGGATCTGTTTGGATTTTTTTTTTTTTTTTGGTCTTTTTCATGTATTCTGAAGAGTGGGATGAATTGGTTTTACACTCCTGTTTCATAAACTATTCTTTCATTTTGTTTTAAATCTACACAAAACACCTAAGAAAGAAACTTAAAAAGAAACTCAGAAAAAATACTCTTTCACATTTGCTAAGAAAGAATTTGAGAGATCAGAAAAATAAGCAGATAGAGTTAATAATAATCAAAAAGTATCAAGTTCTGAATCAGGTACCAGGGATTCCAAGATTAGTAAAAACACAAAATTCTACTCTATGTTCACTCTAGGTAAAAATAAAGAGGACAGAGTATTTATCCATCTGGAAAGGGAAGTTAAGCATCTCAGAATAGGTAATACCTTGTGGCTACCCACCTAAACAAGAGCTATTTGAGGTCCTCGTGAATTTTGAAGAGTCTAAAAGAAGTCCTGAGATCAAAACGTTTGAAATCTGCTATTCTAGCAGACTGAGTAGGAAGTGAAGAAACAGAGACAGAGAGTAAAAACAATGCTTTCAGGAAGTTTGGCTATGAAAAAGAAAGAGATAGTATGTTATTTAATTTAGAAGGGAAATTTGGGCTCTAAAGGGGTGTGTGTGTGTGTGTGTGTGTGTGTGTGTGTGTGTATGCTCATGCATGCACGCATAGTTTAAGATAAATGGGATTGAAACTTGAGCATGTCTAAATACTAAGATTAAGGGTCCATTAAAGAGAGAGATTTATAGATGGGCAATGGGGTAGAAAGAATAAAGTCCCTTAGAAGAAACAGAGGAATTAGTCTTTGGAGAAGGGACAGCTCAGTTCTTTTAAAAGGAGAAAATTAAGAAAGGATTGATTCTGATTTTGAGAAAATTTTAGAGTTTGTGGCAGTAACTTGAGGAAGAGCTCATCTTATGGCTGTTGCATGCTGTACGAATTAGGAGGTAAGGTTATGTGCTGAGGAGGAATAAAAGGTTTGGGAGGCAGAAGAGTAGGACATTGTAGAATATTTGAAAGTATTCCTATGGTGAATGCTAGGGACGTGACTGTGGAAACCAGATAGGATTGCCAGGAAGAACTGAAAATCCTGCTGACTAAAGTTGATGACCATAAACTAAAAGAAGACCAAATCACTAAATTAATTTTTCATTTTATTGTGGAATAAAATATATATACAGAAAAGTATATAAAATATTTACTTATAGTTAAATAAATATTTCTGAAGTTGGTCAATACTTTTACCCTCCTACCAGACAGCAAAAGACCATAGAATGCTTTCACTGAATGTACTCATTCTGCTTATGTCATTACTAACATGTATTTTCATCACTGTGTTTTAACTTCATAATACATTATTGTTATTTTATGTAATAAGTGTTCTTTTATATTTACCCAAGTATTTACCACTTTCTTTACTCTCCATTCCTTCTTCCATTTTAGGCCTTTCATTCGAGCTCATCCTCCTTTAAAATTTCCTTCAGTGATAGTACACTGGTACAAACACTCCCTGTTTTTCTTGTCTGAAAATGTGATCTTATTGTACGTATATTTTTAAAGGTTTTTCTAAGGGTTTATAACTCTAACTTGGCAGGTATTTTCTTTCAGCAATTAGGAGATACATTCCACTGACTTTTGGCTTTCATAGATAGTACTGAGAAGTCAGCAATCAGCCTAACTGCTGCTCCTTTCAAAGTATTCAGACATTTATCTCTGACTGCTTTGAAAAAAAATTTTTTTGTCCTCTGGTGTTCTGAAGTTTTAATGTAAAGTATCTAAGCATGCAGTTCATATTTATACCACTTAATATTTGATTTTCCTTTGTTTTTTTAAATTCAGGTAAAGGTGGTAAATAACATAAGTTTCAGGCGCACAAAATTATAATTCAACATTTGTTGAACATACGCTACCACAAAAAGTCTAGTTATCATCCATTACCATACAATTGAACCCCCTCACGCATTTTGCCCACCACCCTTGATTGGTTTTTGAATTTTTGGATTGGTATATTTCATCAGTTCTGTAAAATTCACAGTCATCATTTCTTTAAATTGCCTCTGTCCTCATTTTCTCTCTCAAATGTACATTATACCTTCCCCTGTGACCTTGAATATCTCCTTTCTATATTTTTCTCTTCATGATTTATTCTGTATATTTTCTTCTCATATATATTTCCATTCATCTTCCCATTAATTCTGTGAATAATTTGCTGTTAAATCCAGATGCTGAGTTTAATTTAGGCTATCTTTTGTTTTTCATTTCTAGAAGTTTTACTCTTTTTCACTCTGTTATATCAAGTTTTAGAGTTTCTTGTGTTTACCATTATTTTGTTAAAGAGAATAAGGATAAGTATTTATGATTTGTGTACACTGATTCCAATTTGTAGAGTTTTTGTAGACTGTTCTTCTGTTGTTCCTAATGTTTCCTCCTCATAATATTCTGTTGCCTTGTATATTTGATTTTATTTATGACTATAAGCTTTTCACTTTGAAAAATATTTACAGGGATTCTTTGAAGCTTAATACCAAGCTACCTACCACCAAAGAGGATCTGAATTTACTTCTGCCTGGAAACCAAGGACACTGCAAGTCTAAAGCCACCTTAAAACAAATTTTTGTCTTGAGGTTTCCCTAAACCCCTCAGAATATGTGGTTAGCCTGCAAATCTATACAAAGTGTGGTCTATGGCCATAACTTTACAAAAATTGTTTTCCTTTCCTTTTTTAATTGTTTTATTGTTTTTTTTTTAATGTTTATTTATTTTTGAGAGAGAGCATGAGCATGGGAGGGGCAAAGAGAGGCGGGGACAGACCCATAGTGGGCTCTGCACTGACAGTAAAGAGCTGGATGCGGGGCTGGAACTCCCAAACCATGAGATCATGACCTGAGCTGAAGTCGGACAGTTAACTGACTGAGCCACCCAAGCACTCCTCCTTTTTTCTCTTCTATGTGTGGTTTCAAGGCAACCTTTCCAGCAGTTACTTTCTGATTCATCCTTTCTAGCCTTTTGTGATTATGGCTTAATGTGAAGAGTCTCTTATTAGATTCCCCATTTGCATTGGCCTTGGGCCTTCAATAATAATCTCTTAGTTATGAGGCCACCAAAAACAAAGTGCTATTTTCCCAGCATTACAATGCCTCCTGGGCCAAGTGACTTCAGTGCTCAGCTTACCTCTTTGAATTTCCAGTTTTCCTTAAGTTTTGGTCTGGTAATTGCTTAATATCTTTTAAAATTCTGCAGTGTTTTGAAAGAGATGTTTTTAATATTATACCTGGCATTTTTAGTCATTTTCAACAGGAGAAATTTGTCCAAGTAATCTAGTCAATCATTACCAAAGTGGAAGTCATGATATTTCTTCAAGAACACTCATCAACCCAAGTATGCAGGTAGAGAAAATGGACATTTTGTTTCATCCAGGACTGGGGTCTTACCAAGTAAGAATAGAAAGAGGATGCGGTGGGGCACCTGGATGGCTCAGTCGGTTAAGCATCCAACTTTGGCTCAGGTCATAATCTCACAGTTTGTGAGACCCACATCAGGCTCTGTACTGACAGCTCTGGGCCTGGAGCCTACTTTGGGTTCTGTGTCGTCCTCTTTCTCTGCCCCTCCCCCATCATGCTCTCACGTGCTCACTCGCTCTCTCTCTCTCAAAAATAAATAAACATAAAAAAAAAAAAGAAAGAAGATGTGCTAAGTCAGCTTAGGAAATTAGTCAAGAATGCTTAAAGATTTTAATTATAATATATGAGCTGGATGAGGAGAGAAGGAGAGAATTAAAAATAGAGGAAATGTTTGAAACACTAAAAGCAGATGACAAGGAGAATAGAAATCTCAGTGAGGTCAAAGAATTAATACATTAGGAACAACTTAGTGGGTGACCCAAACAGGAAATTATAAAAAGAGGAATGTCTAGGTATATGATTTCCAGGATGGAGAAGTTTATTACGACTATGGCAGTAGGCTGTGAAGTACAGTGGTTGAGAAAGTTATTTTCAACATGAAGAAGTAAAAAACTCTCAGAAGATTTTGAAGTCAGCGCAGATGAGGTCAGAACTAGAAACGGAACAAACGACCATGAGACCCAGAGTCTTCAGTGAGTGAATGGAAATGATTATTACAAGGGTAGATTCAGGAACAAGGGGTAAGAGAAGGTGGGATGCCAGATTTCATTTGTCTCATGACATCAGGGGAAATTTCATGAAGAGAAAAGAGTAATCACCTGAAATAGCTTAAAAAATAAAGTGATACAAATTTATATTCACTTCTGAGGAACGTCAGAAGACAATTTTAACAAAGCAGATTTGAGAAACAACCAAACAGAACTTTTAGCTAGCAAATGGTTCTCAGCTTTATCATATCAGTATGGATCCCAGTGAGATCATAAGATTCACTTTCCTCATGGGGCAAATACAATAGAAGGCACTGGGTTATGTGTGTCTGATCCTGGGTTCTTGTCTCCCCCAATCACTGTCCCCCTCTAGTTATCACATCTGTCTGGGCTTT